>NW_020538040.1:125742149-125763526 GCF_003426905.1 Ctenocephalides felis
CTACTGCTCCTCGTTTTCTATGTATTCTATAAAATAGCTAGTATTTGTTCAACAGAATTAAGTTTGAGTTTTATTAACAATTCAAAACAAAATGCAAAAATTAAATTATATAATAATGTAGATGTTAAACATATTTGAAGTAAAAATAATACTTATTTTCGGAAAAATCTATGAAATCACATAAATTAAATTGGCATCATATATCTCTAATTTTTCCAATTGGCGATGCTTAGTTAGTTTAAACTTTAAACAGTTTAAAATATTATTGTCCTACAAAAATAGTTTTAATATGAAAATTTATTAATGTTTAAAATAATAGACCGCTCATTTAGGATATAAGATAAGTTAAGCACGAGTTTGTTCACTATAATCAATACAATACAGGTATAAGTTTATTTCAAAAATATCGATTGGAAATTGCATTGATTATTCTTACAATAATCAATATCGGAATGTAGCCGGGACAGTCCCAGATAGCACAAATGTCTCGGATTTAGATCTTTTGTCTCGGATTGTCCCGGATTTTCGAAAAGTATAGGTTTAAATTCAATATTCAAAATTACTTGATAATGAAAATACACAGCAAATATACTTAAATGAATCAATACGTTTTGTAGATGAGAAAATTGCCGAATACAAAATTCCAAAAGCGGAAGCTCTCACATTATTAAATTTAAACTTTTATTTTCAATTTCACAAAAATTAGGAAAAAATATGAAAACAAACAAACAAGTGCTAAGTTTTCCAAGTTAATTATGAAGAAAATTGAACAAAATTTTAATGAAAGCTTAAAAGCGAAAAAACATATAGATCGAAAAATATAAGATATATTCTATCTTAATAAAATGTTGCTTTAGATATTATTTGTAAAACGTAATTTTCTCATTGCAGGTTATTAATGTTTGTTCACTACAAATTCTTATTGGTATAGAACTTGTTTGTAACAAACTTTATCGCTTCGGTATAAATTTGAATATATTATATTTGATGAGACTGCTAATACATTAAAAATTATTTATTTATAAGAAAAAATATTTATAGATTTTTTGCAAAATTTGAAACTGATAAATTTATTCGCTGTTTTTAGTTAAAATAATGTTTCAGCGCATACTCATAGAAGCTGCGCGTATTCAGAAAACAATTATATGGTAATTCACAGACAGATTTAAAGTGAATTTTTAAAACTAGTGGGGCGCATGGCATCGTGCCTTAAGGCAAATTGCTGGAACTTCCCGTACCATAATTAAACTTTCGAGGAATGAAAATAATCAATAATTATTTTAAAAAATTTCATATAGATTACTTATCATAAATACATACTGTAAATTTATAAGTGCTTTTTAAATTGGGCGATGAGCGTATTTTATAAACAACTTATGTGTACGTTTACAAGAGTCCATTTTTTTAAATTTGATTTTTTTGATAATTTAGATTTTTTTCCAAATTCTGAATTTTTTCGAAGTTTAATTTTTTTTGCAATTTAAATAAACGTTTATTTAAATATTTTGAAAATTTGGAAATTTTTGAAAATGTTCGTTTTTTTTTAGTTTTCGAAATATTCTAAAATTTTTGTAAATTTTTGTTTTTTTTTTAATTTTTTAACACTTATTTTTTTTTAAAAAAATTGATGAAAAATTTTGAAAATGTTATTTGTTTGAAACTTTGAATTTTTTTGAAAATTTTGATTTTTTTTTTTGTAAATTTTCAAAATTATTAATTTTTCTGTAAATGCATTTTTGCACACCATCTACTCAAGCAAAATGTTTTTTGAATTAATCCAATCGGATAATCCGTTCTCTCAAAAACTGCTTAACCGTTTTTACCCCCTCTGCGCTCCATACATCTGAAACGGCAAAATTGTCTTTTGCAAAAACGCCTCGCGATCGAGTACGAACCGAATGATTTTTTAATTATACAAATCGGTTATTCCATACTGTCGAAAATGTCGAGGACATTTGTTTGAATCATATAAATAAACTTCAAAATTAAATATCTTGGTACGGAACCCAAAAAGAAAATACACAAAATGTGCACACAATATTAAAATCTCTATAAAATATCTGATAATTTGATGTACATATGTCCACAGCCCAATAAACATTTTTGACCGCCAAATGACATTTTTTTAACTTCTTTTTATTGAGAGTTCATAACCTGCAGTTCTAGACCTGCCTTTCCAAAAATTTTACCGGTTGTTCATTTCGTCAATAGAAGTATAATGTTTTATGAATTATTGAAATCGGACGTTCCATTCTCTTAAAAACTGAGGCACTTTTTGCCTCGTATCTTTGGAATGGCTAGACCTGCCTTAGCCAAAAACTAATCAGCACGTCTCCTTATCAATACGAATCGAATGTTTTTTAAATTATTCAAATCGGTTGATCGGTGTTCTCGAAATCGTCGACGAAAATTTGTATTCGCACACACACACACGCACACACACACACATCCATTTTTTCTAAGGTATGCCAAAATATTAAAAAAACCTTTGAAACGTAAAGATATATAAAAATTTTCATTTTCAATTTTTTTGCGATTACTATAATTTGCCCTACGGGAAGTTAATAATATTTATATTTTTAGAAAAAAAAATGTTTTTAAAAAACTACCAAAAATCAGCTAAAACAGACATTTTAGAATAAAAATACTATTTTGATAAAATTATCGAATTACATTGAATGGCTTTTGAATTTCTGAAATTGATTCAGCCTTTTATGAGAAAACGACGAAGAAAGGTCAAAGATCGGCTAACAAACACACATACACATACTTTTTCTAAATTTAGTCTCATTCAAAATTAACTCTTTGCTAATTTATCATTGTGGAAATGTGTTTTATATTGTTTTTCAAACATTTGTAACCTGGTCCTTTTTACCCCATAGGCTAGGTAAATTGAGACGGCCAGAAGAAAAACATGTCCAATGTCTTATTTTAATTTTAAAAGGATTTTACAAAATGAAAGCTTCAATGCAAAATATATTTTTTTTGCAGAAATAACACTGTAATTAACCTTGATCTGGTATTTCGTCAAAAATATTCATCAGCAGAGTTGGAATAGTTATTTACTTGATTTATCTTTTGTATAATAGAACAAATAAATAACATATACTTAAAAATTATATTAAGATCTCATAAAGTAAGCAACAGTGCCACGACTTCAAAAACTTACAACAAGAGGAAAAGCTTATGTTATGGATTTTCAAATATTCTTCTCTCCACTTTTAAATATTGTTGTTAAAAAATTCCTAACTTTACTGATTTTTTATCAAAACTATTTGTAATATATTTATAAAAAATAAAAACTAAAAAATTCTTCTCGTGAATAAAGTCCTTGTATGCCGGACAATGGAAAGTACGGCGATGAAAGTATATTGCGCAGTCTGGACTATTAGACATCGATCATTGGATTACCGGCCGCGCTGGTGGCACTAACGATAAGCGTCGTACTAATTGCACTACATATTCATCATTCCTTTTTTAATTCTATTATAGCTTTTTTATTCAGCAACACCAAGGGAACATCATAAGGAATATATTTTACAACTTTATTCCACTATTTAGGCAACAAAACGAAATCCTTGCACACTTAAACTATCTTAAATGTATATAGTTTCCATCGTCGATTTAGTTCAACAGAATTTTCTCAATAAATATTGCAAAAATTCATATCTAGAGTACTTTAAGGATACTTATTATACAGGGTAAGGTGCGGCACAACGATCCAATTTGACTTTTAGTAATTATTCTGTCTAATCTAAATGAACTATATGATAACATTTAACATGTATCCAACAATTAAATACCGTTCAATAAATTTCCAATTAGCTTCCGATTATAGAAATATGCTTTTGTACAATTTTTCTAATTTTTTTTATCTGTCCCTTTTTTCCCATAGGCGGACTGTCAAACAGATGCAAAGTATTTTTTTAATGGTAAAAGAATTTTACGAAATAATAGCTAGATTATTTAACCAATCTAAAATGCGAACTTTATGGAAACATTTTTTGCAAAGATTGCATTGTATATAACCCTGATCGTATTTGTATTGCATTTTGAATTGCAACGTATTTGTACTGTACTGTATTTCAAAATAATTATACATCAGCAGAGGTCGAAAAGCTATTAATTTAATTAATAATTAAAATTGTTTTTTAACTTAATTTACTTTTTTATTTACGATTTTTTATTGTATTCACCTATGCCAATCTAAAGGTTTAGATGGTCTTTTTTACCACAACCAAATGTATGCTTTTATAATTTGACTTGCGAATATCTTACAATACATCTTACAAAATAATCTAATAAAGTATACCTAACAATTATATTGAGATATCATAAATTAAATACAATAGCTCAGAACCAAAACAAATAACTACCAACGAAAAAAAAATACTTTTGATATGAATATTGATACATTTTTCTTTAAGAATTAAGAAGTTGACTGGTTGCACATGTTTCGTTTTAAAATAGTATCATTAAAAAATTCTATATTTTGCTTGTTTTTGAGATAATGATGGTGGACCTCTTTACCGCGGATTTACGGACCTTTAGGCTATTTTTAAATATATATAATTTTATTTGAACAGCAATCAGAACTTATGGGTTCTATGAGCTGTTGTGAGTAAGATCTTACAAACTACGTTTGTTTTATTACAGATGGCAACCCAAACAGTTGTCACATCTCTGTATGATAAATTTTTATTACAATCTCTGAGGGCTATTTTCACTTGGAAACATATTGCTATCTATATTTCCAAGTGAAAATCGTTGTCAATGTTGCCTGACAACAGGCTGCTCAAAGTGGGTATCAAACCCGGGACCTCTGAAACAAGTCCCGTCGCTCTTAACCGCTTACCTACGGGCGAGCCTATTTTTAAATAAAGTAATATTAATGCTATCTGGTTAATCTCTAGGATTTTGCCAACTTTAATCTGAATAATTATATTATAGACGTTCTAACCCAATATCAGAAAATTATGAAAAGTTCTGAGAATATTAATTATACCCCAATTTAATTAGATGAATTCTATTATAATATTACCCTACATGGATTTTTAAATTATAGAAACTCGACATATCGATGTTATCATTAATAATATTATTTATTCACCAAATTGGGCAATTAAATTGATAATAGCGGTATTATTGAATTGGGTCATAGAATATGAGGTTAAATATTAGATCATCATATTTTCATGAAAAATACTTATATTTTATAGGCCGATTGTGAAAAACTAGTACAAAATAGTATGCTGTATCCGTTCCTTGAAATTATTCATTATTAACTAATTAACACTTCTCCGGTTCCAGTTAATCGTTATCGCTATTGTCATCGTTATGATCAGGTTTGATGTTAAGCATATTAAATTACTATTTACCTTAAGCATAGTTCGAATATAATAAGTTAATAAATTTGTCTATATTTGTTTATTTTATGTTAAATTATAAATAATATACAACAAAAAGATTTAAAATACAGCTTTAGAGATATTATGAACAGTTTTCATATGCTTTCAAATTAACTTATTTGAAAGGTGGTAAAAGATAATATAAGGACAAGTTTTGTTTGCATTTCTATGGGTCCGTACCATGATTTATAATGTTTAGCCATTAGACTACAGCGCGGCGCCTATGCGCTTTGTTACTTTGTCTCTAAAACGACTATGCAACGTGATTGCTTTGGAAAAAATCAAAATTTAAAAAAAAAATCAAAATATAAAAAAAATCAAATTTTTCAAAAAAAAACTCAACGCTTTCAAAATCACATTTTTTCAAAGTTTTTATAAAATTGTAAATCTTTTAACAATTTTAAATTATGTTACGGGAAGTACCAGCAATTTTAAAAACATTTGATGTAACTTGATAAGGACTTACGTTGATTAGACTTTTGCGACAGTCAGCCCAACCGTTTCTTGAACATTAGTAGGAGTTCGAAAATTCTCGTCCACGGTTTAGCCTGTGGAAAAATCCTGAACCGAATTTAAAAATTCAAAATCGGTTAAAAGATATTTATTAGAAACTTTACGAAATAACTTTCGGTAAATATTGACAGGTCTTTCTTTGTAATTAATTGTTGAAATTTTTTGACGATTTTGATTTAACTCTTTTTCAGTTCCTGGTCTTGAAGAACATAGTAAATATTATGGACCTTCGACAAATGGTTTAATCATGAAAAATCATCGAACAATGGCCAGCACTTTTGTAATGTAAACGAAAATTTGAACTTTCGACGACGTTTTCTCAAAACCGGCTGAATTTATTTCAAAAATTTAAAACCCATTCGATAAAATTCGCATTCATTAGTTTTGCAAAATTATCGGCTATTATATTAATAATAATCTCGAGTTTGTCCTTCGTCTAATGTCTTATTTTCAATTTTAGAGTGATTCTACGAAATGATAGCTAGATTATTCAACTAATGAAAAACATATATTTTATGCGTACATTTTTTACTGTGATTACACTGAACATAACTTTGATCTGGTATTTGGTCAGAAATAATCATCAGCATAGTAGAATAACTATTTATTTAACTTATCTTATTTTCAATTGATTTCACTTAACTCTTTAACTTACTATTTTTTGTTGTTTACACCTGTACCAGGGTAAAGGTTTAATTGGTCCTTTTAACCCCACCCACGTATAAGCTTTTATAGAGGTTCTATAAAAACTGTTGAATCTAACTTAAAATTAACAATACATTTTATAAAACCATTATATAATGTACAACGCATACTTAAAAAAATTATATTAATATCTAAAAAAAACTAAACAACGAAAAAAAAATACTTTTGTTGTGGATTTTCAAACGTCGTGATCGTCGTGAGAATCAATGTGAGGGCTGGTTATACATCTTTATCCATCTACTTTAAAATATTGTTTTTAGAAAATTCTTAACTTTAAGTTGTTTTTGAGATACCGGTGGTGAATCGTTTTCCACACTACACACTCTGCCCTACATAAAAAATGAGGCTCGGATTTTTTTAATTTTATGATGAGAAACATTATCGCAATAATAATACAATTTTAAATAAAAAAGTGAAATTAATTTGTTGAACGTGAATTTAAAATAAAAACATAATTACGCACAAGCGAATCAATAACCGCACATTGCTCCATTTCGTTCTTTTTTATACCCTTTAATTTTTTATGTTTCTTGCATCGACAACATTTCGCCCAACCAATAGTATATGTATATGTTAGATGTATTAACCGAATTCGTTATAATTGATGTCAACAACGAATTTAAAATTCAAATTATAGAGCGCGGTCTAATACATATTTCAACGTGTCCCAGAACTGAAAGAGCTTGTGGCACATGCCGGACGGGACGAAGGACGTACGACGCACGACGTCTGAACCATCGAATAATTGGAAATACAATTCACAGAGAAATGAGGTGATGTTACAAAGGATAATCAAATGATATGACACATCCACATGTATTTTACGCACGAACCCCTGTGGACAGGTTCATGAGTAGCATTGTCCATTTTCACTTGAAAATATAGATCGAAAATATGTTTCCAATTTAAGAAAAACCTCACACCGAGCACTGCGGTATGAAATGGCAATGGAAAACCTTTCTCACTATACTTCCCTGAATCGAGTTGGAGTTTAGCTCAGCTCACGGATCTGCTCGAGCAGTACTACCCATTATCTTTTGAAACTTTGTGTTAAATAAAATATTCACTAGTGATAAATGGCATCGTCCAAGGCAAGTTGCTGTTACTTTCCGTACCAAAAACTAAAATTAAAAAAAAAACATAACATTTGTTCAAAACTTTGAAAAAATTAGAATTTTTTTGAGAATTTGAAAAATTTGACTTTTTTATATTTTGAAATTTTTAGAAAATTCCTAAGTGTTATCAAAGCAATCGCTCTGCATAGCTGCACAAAATTTGTACCCATTATTAAAATTTCTGTAAAATATCTGATAATTTGATGTACATATGTCTAATGATCATTTTTTATCGCCAAATGGCTTATTGTTCAAGACACCATATATATATATATATATATATATATATATATATATATATATATATATATATATATATATATATATATAATAATATAACTTATTAATTTTATTTGTAATAATTGTATTACTTTAAATTTTATTGTTCAAAAGCAAAAATGTCGGAAATAATATCAAATTTTAGAATCAGTTTACATTTGTTCTAATTGGCCAACTTGGGCACAAATTATAGCCTTCAAACGGCCGAAAAAACCATAACACGCAGCACGAAAGTGGCTCTGGGTTATTTTGGTCCATTCCCGGTGAGGCGCCTTCTTGAAATGATCGACAATTTTGGTATTTTTTAGTGCGAACCTTACTTGCCCATATGCGCCAGACACAAAAATCCAACGCATTTAGATCCAAAAATTTTGGTGGCCATTGTGTGATGGAAATGAAGCGAGAAACCTCTTTTTTAATCCATTTTCGGTAGACGTGTGCTGAGTTTGATGGTGCTGAGTTCTGTTGAATTGCCCATGGCCTGCGACCGAAATGTTTGTCTACCCAGGGCTTCAATACTGCCTTTAAGACACTTTCCTGATAATTTCGGCAATTATTTTGATCCCACGGTCGATGAATACGAGCGGAATGTCACCATCGGCCGTTACGGTGGTTCTCACGATTAAAGTCGGCGGCGCTTGAGTTCTGGTGGCCAATCAAAGGTGTAAATTTGTAGCTGACCTCTTTCGTAAGTAAACCCTATCATTTTTTTTGTTTACAAACTGCTCAATATAAAATGACTTTTTTTCGAAGAAAACCAAATTCGGTGACTAGCCACTTTCGGGCAAGCAAAGCAACTCCTTGGCTCTTTCCCGTCTAATTTTTTTCTGTACATCGAAGAGGAATTTCAATGGCTTTAGTCTAAGCTCATTTTTCAATATGTGTTGCATCCGTTCTCGCGATATGTTCAGCTCACGAGCCATCTTTTTACCACTGCGACACAAATTTTGATCAATTTTTGTCTTCACTTTTCGGATCATTTCTGGTGTTGTTAGTATTTTTCTTCGTCCACTTTTTGAACGCCGTGCAATACTGAAAGTATCACTGTTACGAGATATGGTACTAAAAACAGCAAATTTTTTCGCATTTAAATTCTGGGGGGCTCTATAGCCATTTGTGGTTTTCCAGCCAAATATAAAGCAATCGCACTATCACGCTTGACTTCCTTCACGAATAACTTTTTTGCTTGTAAACAACTAAATTAACAATTACTGGAATAAATTTGTCAGCTGTCTGATGAGCGGTTTAAAAATGATTGCAGTACATATCAGCCACCCTGTATATGTATATATATATATATATATATATATATATATTTCAAAGTAACTAGCAGCCCATTCGTCGAAATAAAAAAGGTATAAAGTATAAAAACTTTTATTTATACGTTTCGACACAAGATGCGTGTCATCATTCAGCAACTACAACAATTTGAAAATTTTATTAACTATTATAAACAACAATATAGATTAATTATAGCATAGAGAAACATTATACACACCACAGGACAAAAACACTCAACAAAAATTTATTTTAAAAAATTAAACTTAATAACATATTAGAGAAAAAATATAAATATATATATATATATATATATATATATATATATATCCTTGATTAACTATTATGGCTATTATTCCTTTTTTGTTTTAAAAAAATGATCTTTTTGTACTCTGGCTGTCCCTTTTTATTCTGCCTATGAGGCAAAAAAGACCAAGTGACAATTTTTTGAAAAATGGCATAAAAATCATAGTTGCACAATGATGATTTAGCTGGAAATTTTACTGAATATAGTTAGATAGTTCTTTGTTTAATATGTGTTGTGCTCGTGCTGTAGTTGGTTTGGTTTTCAAAGTATAATTTCTGAAATTCAAGTTGGATGTCTTTGTGCACTTTTCTAAAGAATTTTCATTGCCATTTGTGTTTCATTACGTTTATTTAGTTTTACCAAAATTTATATGCTCTGTATTACTCTAATTCTATTATATTCTAATATTTGTTTCAAATTGTATATTTGGCACGAGTTTATTTTTTCAGTTCTGAGAAAACATTCGAATATACTGATTATTTGTGTATCAGTAAACTAGTTCCTTTATAATTATATTATTGCACGTCATGAAATTACCATACTATTCCAATTATGAGTGCACGTAAGCATATTTCTTGAAACGGCAAGTTACTACGTTACTGGAACTCATTTGCACAATTATCAGCTCTTTATAATTTACTAAAATTACAATTTTTAATTTACGTATTATATTACTTTTAGACAAGTTATGCCGAGTTTCAATTATATGAATAATATTATAGAAGTTTCCGTTATAGCTTTTATAAAAATATAATATATTTCAAACATTAATTTTATTTTGAATATATTTTTATTTTGAAAAACACGCCGTATCCAATTCGGTAAACTTCCGACTCGCTGATATAGCAGTATTAAGATAGTTTTGTATGAAAACTGCCACGTAACATAGCCTTTCCATAACATTGGTCTATTTTACAGTTTAGAAATATAAAAATGATATAGACTTAAAATATTGTAAAGGATAAGCTATTAGAATATGATATATAAATGAAAGAAAAAAAAAGATTAGTAAGTAGCTAAATGTTACAGCAAAGATCAATATATAAAACTAGTGGGGCGCATGGCATCGCGCCTTAAGGCAAATTGCTGGAACTTCCAGTACCGTATTTAAACATTCGAAGAAGTAAAATAATCAGTCAACAAAAATGTCTATGAATAAATATTATAAAAACTAGAATGTTCATTATTTGTTCCTTGTAGACACAATGTGAAAACTTATTAGATTAGACGACGTTGTTTCTATATGTTTGAATGAAATATATATAAACAAAATCTAATTAAGCGGAATTACTGTTAGAAGAATGAGCATATTTTAATTCAAACGTAGGATTCGAACCCGATAAGTCTTGATTTTTCTATCTACTAACGCGAACGGTGATGCGCCAACCAACTCAGCAATAACGACATGCTCACGCACAACGCTATGAGCGGATATCTAGGATCTAATCGGAATTTCTGCACTTTTTGCTTTGTATCTTCGAAACGGCTGGACCTGCCTATACCAAAAACTAATCAGTAATCAATACGAATTGGATGTTATTTGAATTATTCAAATCGGTTGATCGGTGTTCCCATAATCGTCGACAAAAATTTGTATTCGCACACACACACACGCATATACATACACACATACACACAGACATCCATTTTTTCTGAGGTATGCCAAATATTCAGAAATCTTTGAAACATAAAGATATATATGAAATTATACCTCAAACAAAAATGATATGTGTATGTATGTGTGTTTGTTTGTGTTTTGTGTGGATACAATTTTTCGCCCACGATTTCGGGCGCACGGTTCAACTGATTTGAAATATTCAAAAAACATTCGATTCCTACTGATGGAAAAATGTGCTGATTAGTTTTTGGTAAAGGCAGGTCCAGCCGTTTCAGAGATATGGAGCAAAGAGTGCTGAAAATCTAAATTAAGTTTTTGAGCTAAATATGTAAAAATGGCAGTTCTTAAGAGAACGAAGCATCCGATTTGAATGATTCAAAAAACTTTTTGTCTATCGACAAAACCATTGTTTTTGAAAAAATCAAAAAAAAAATTGATTTCAAAATTTCAAACAATTTTTTTTTTCAACAAATATATTTTTTTGAATATCGAAAATAATTCGGATTTTAATTTTAGTTTTAATTACATTCTAAAACTCACTTATATACATCAAATAAATAATTTTATCTTCGCAATTCAGTTTATATAATTCTCAGAAATATGAGATAGATGCTTCATTTTAACTCCGCTTTATTAAGTTTTGTTCATTTACTTTTCATGTAAACATATGTAAACGTCATCATCCAATTTATAAGCTCTGTCTATAAAATACGAATAATGAAAGTATTTATAATAATCTATTTGAAAACATTTAATAATCTTATAATTAGAATATTTCAATACGGTACGGTAGGTAAGCTTCAGCAATTTGCCTTAAGAGACGATGTCATGCACCACTACTTAACTTCCCGTAGGGCAAGTTATAGTAATCGCAAAAAAATCGAAAATGAAAATTTTTATATATCTTTACGTTTCAAAGGTTTCTGAATATTTTGGCATACCTTAAAAAAAATGGATGTATGCGTGTGTGTGTGTGTGCGTGTGTGTGTGTGTATGTGTGTGCAGATACAAATTTTCGTCGACGATTTCGGGAACACCGATCAACCGATTTGAATAATTCAAAAAACATTCGATTCGTATTGATAAGGAGACGTGCTGATTAGTTTTTGGCAAAGGCAAGTCTAGCCGTTCCGAAGATACGGGGCAAAAAGTGCCACAAATGGTAACTCAGTTTTTAAGAGAACGGATCGTCCGATTTTAATAATTCAAAAAACATTTAATTGTATTGATAAGATGAAGAATTGATCAAATGAAGGCAGGTCTAGCGGTTTCGGAGATCTAATGAAAAAAGTAAAAAAAATGCCATTTGGCGGTCAAAAATGATCATTAGACATATGCACGTCAAATTATCAGATATTTTATAGAGATTTAAGCAATAAGTATATTTTTTTTTACATCTCTATGGGTTCCGTACCAATGCTTATCCGTTAGACGGCGGCGCGGCACTTACGCGCTTTGACATTTCGTCTCTATGCAGTTCAAGCAGTACGATTGCTTTGAAAAACTAGCTGTAAGTGGAATTCTGTCTTAAGGCAATTAAGGCATCGTGCCTTAAGGCAAATTGCTGGAACTTCCCGTACCAAAAATTATTATTTTTTTAAAAACGATTAACATTTTTGAAAAAAATTTACTTTGAAAAAATAAGATTTTTAAGAAACTATAAATTGGACAAAAAATAACTTTTTAATAAAAAAAAAATTTTTTAATTTTTTTTTTTTTTGAAAAATTTTTTTTTTTCTTTATTTTGACATATTGTGGAAGATCTGAACTTTTTTTTCAAAGCAATCGTACTGCTTTATCTGCATAGGGACAAAATATAAAGCGCGTAAGCGCCGCGTCGCTGTCTAACGCATAAGCATTGGTACGGAACCCATAGGTATGTTAACAAAATGTATACTTATTGTTAAAATCTCTATAAAATATCTGATAATTTGATGTGCATATGTCCAATGATCATTTTTGACCGCCAAATGGCTCATTTTTTTACTTTTTCCTCCATATCTCCGAAACCGCTAGACCTACCTTCATGAAAATTTTATCGATTTTTCATCTTGTCAATACAAGTAAAATGTTTTTTGAATTATTAAAATCGGACGCTCCGTTCTCTTAAAAACTGAGTTACCGTTTTCGGCACTTTTTGCCCCGTATCTTCGGAACGGCTAGACCTGACTTCGCCAAAAACTAATCAGCACGTTTCCTTATCAATACAAATCGAATGTTTTTTGAATTATTCAAATCGGTTGATCGGTGTTCCTAAAATCGTCGACGAAAAGTTGTATCCGCACATACATACACACACGCACATACACACACACACACACACACACACACATACATCCATGTTTTCTAAGGTATGCCAAAATATTTAGAAACCTTTGAAACGTCGAGAAATGCAAAAATTTTCATTTTCGATTTTTTTGCGATTACTATAACTTGCCCTACGGGAAGTTAACAAAACACAATTATATTTGTATCTGTATTATTTCTGCTTAGTTAATGATTAAATTTAGTATGGACACCACTAGGTATAAAAATAGTTCACGATTTTTGTTTCTAATTGTAAGTACATTTTGCTTCCATTTTTCATATTTGCTCCATTTCCATAACACCTTAACCACGCATGTCTTCAACGTTTAAAGTTCATCAGATGCGAAACATTTTCACCAAAAACAAAAGTTACTATTCAGTTTCTGGGTCTTAATAAGCCATTTTCTGAACACTGACTTCCCATTTTCCATTTTTCTCTATTATAATTTGTTTCTATTTTTTCGTAGATTTGCGCTTACGGGATTGAACACTAAATAATTTCTTTTCGATTCCACATTAACTTCAAACGACGGAAAATTTAATAAGTACATTAAACAATAAGCAGAATAATAATTAATTAATTTGCGGAGTTATTAATCGGTTAATTGATTCTACTGATACCACATTGCAAACAGAATACGCTTTTTGTGTCTTAGTATCTACTCATAGTTAAGTTAGATTGTTTATTATAATCTCTTAAGCCTTCTAGATTTTATATTAAGAAAAATAAAATAATATATTATAAATTTCATTTCCGAATCTCGTTTTGGCGCCCCCTAAGGCGTGCGCCCGCATTTTTCGCATGCATCGTATGCAAGGCAGGACCGGCCCTGAGCACGCCTCCTTATCAATACAAATCGAATGTTTTTGATTCTCCTTATAAATACGAATCGAATGTTTTTGAAAATTTGTATCCGTAAACGTAACCACGCATGTCTTCAACGTTCAAAGTTCATCAGATGTGATATATATCACATATGTTTGCAACAAAAACAAAAGTTAAAGTACAATTTTTCGGAATAAACAAGCCATTTTTTGAGCACTGACTCCCCATTTTCCATGTTCTCTATTATAATTAGTATATATTTCTTTAACAAGTTCCATTTTAACTAAATCAGCTTGCTATTTTTCATCAATAACGCTCAATAATTAATTTAAACTTTCGTAGGTTTGCTCTTACGGGATTGAACACTAAATATTTTCTTTTTCGATTCCATGTTAACTTCAAACGAAGAAAAAAATTCAAGAGTACATTAAATAATAAGCAGTTACTTTTACAAATTTACAAATTTGCAGAGTTATTATTTGGTTAATTGTTTCTACTGATATCACATTGCAAACATGAATATGCCTTTTATGACTCATAGTTAAGTTGGATTGTTTATCATAATCTATTAAGTATTCAGGATTTTATATTTAAAAAAATAAAAAATAATATATTATAAATTCCATTACCGAACCTCGTTTTGGCGCCCCCTAAGGCGTGCGCCCGCATTTTTTGCATGCATTGCATTCAAGGCAGGACCGGCCCTGACTATAACTTACCCTACGGAAAGATAATAAGAATAAAAATTTGTGTATGCAAACGTTTCAAGCGCCAAAACAGCTATAGTATCAAAGCATGAAAAATTAGTTTTTATAATTTTGATGACCTTACATAAGTGAGACTTGAGTTTAAATTCGTAGTATTTAAATTAGTAGTATTTAATTCAGATATTTTTTCAAGTAAGCCACAATTTACATTTACATTTTTGTGAAATTCGTGCATTTTGAATATTATCTTTGTTCAAGTATTACTGTTATGCAACGATCTCTTCCCAAATTGAAACAGATTAGATACATGAAAATTATTAAATAACGTTTGAATACTGCCTCTGACATCTGATAGTCATAATGATAACGTGCCATTGAAATCCAAGGTCGTTGAAAACGGTGTTTAATAAATCAGATATGACGTGCGCTCTCAAAATTCGTACATAACGAGGCTATTCACTTGGCCGTTTTTTCTAGTATCCGTGACACGCAAAATTATTTACAATGCTAGGTGTAAGTGTCGATTTGCGTTAACCCAACTTACATGAACTTCCCGATATAGATAAATCAATATAACAATCAATTAGGAATCGAGATTTGAACTATTTTGTTTATTTCGAAAACTATTATTCTTCCGGTTATTCCAAACTTTAATGAAATTTTATAATTAAACGTCTAATGTTTCGTAGGTTTATATAATAATATTTTAGAATGTTTGTTTAGACTAGACCATGACGCTTCACTATTCAAAGTTTCATTGAAATCTAAAGAAAATCAGCAATTTTACCAGTTAACTGTAATCAACGAAAATAATCGTCATGGAGAAATGGCAGAATTTTGTGTATTGTACAGTATATTGCGGATAAAGCAGTTACCAACTGCCATTTAGATTGAATTTTTTGAAAAAAAAATATATATATATTCAGAATATAACAAACTATAACAGAATATTTTAAGGCTATGAATTTATAAAATAAATAGTTGTGAGTGACAATTTACAATAAGACAACTTTTATGAACTTCGCGAAATGTGTAAATAATATATATTATTTACACATTTTATTAAGTATACACTCCATTAAGTATATGCTTAATTAATGAGAATTACGATTTACCTATTTGATTAACACTTTTTACTGTTTATTTTGAAATTTTTTTTTGCTTTTCATCAACAACTATTTTTACTTTATTACATTTACATGTATAATATTTCTTTGAATTAAACCTCTTTAGTGCCATATATATTTTATCAATATGTATATGCAAAAAATTGTATTTTATAGATGCGACAGCTCATTTTCACGCAAACATAAACAAACACATATACTTTTACCTATTTTGATGGGATTCACAATGTAATTATAATAAACAAGCAAAAATTTATGTATGTAAATTTATTAAATCAGGTTCCTGTCGTATATAAATAAATTTTATTAAATATTATACTTTTATTGCAACTGTAAAAATAAACTATGTACCACTTAATAACAATAATCTATATACATTTAAACATGATAAAAATTGCTGTACATATTTGTTCAACATTGTTTAAAAGAATTAAAATCAGTTAATAAATAGATATTCAAACATTATTTTAAATCCGAGCTTCGTGCATCATTTATGGTTGCTGGTACTTTTACAACAAGTCCATTTAACTCTTTTGATAAAATAATTTGACATCCTAATCTTGAAGTATCTGTTAGATCATAAGCTAGATCTAGCATGTCTAATTCTTCATCACTAGCCTTTTCTGGCAATTTATCAAAATCAGCAGATTCAAATATAAGGTGGCAAGTTGAACATGTTAATGTTCCTTCGCAGGCTCCATAACCATCAAGATCAATTTCATTATTTACCACCACATCTAAAAGGCTATCTCCTACTTTTCCTTTAGCTTCAATCTTTTCACCATTGGCTTTCACAAAGGTGACAGATATCCTTCAAGAGAAGAATTGTTTAGGAACATAATTGAGTACAATATTATTAGCTGTAGAAAATATGTGCACAGTCAATTTATTCATTTTGTTAACAAAATGATCTGGAATTCAAGTAACTATGAATCAATATTATATGCAGGTACAACTTAAATTAAAGGCTATCTTATTAATGTTTAATAATTAATTCTTACTTTTTTATAATGATTAATACGATTCCACAGATTTGAAATTATACTTAATAAATAATTAAATTATTTAAATATGTTAATAAGAGACTAAATATTCAATAGTTTTATGCTGTAATATTTTATATGACAACTCTATTGTTTCTAATTAAAGCCTAAAAGTGAGAATTAAAACTTTAATAAAATGAGTTTTTAAGTATTGCAACATGTATATAATCGATACTTGTGGGCATACATTGTTCATGATCTAATAAGCTTATTCAATTCAAAATATGTAGTACTTTTGTATAAAATCGAAATCACACGAGTGACAGTAATACCCCACTTAATGCTGATTCTTTTAGATGAGATATATGTAAAAGATTTTGAAGAAATACTTAAATAGAATTTTTTAATAATGATATGAAACAATGAACTAAGCAGAAAAATAACAAAAATATTGATAGTAGTATAGTTCAAAAGCAAGAAAAGGTGTTATAGATAGAAAAAACACAAACTACATTAGATGACTTTCAAAAGATCCATTCAGTCTATCTGAATAGTTTTATGAATGAATGTCATGTTAAATTTTTATTAAGAATAACCAGTTATTAAATTTAAGGAAAGGCCAACTTTCTATCCATCTTTCCCTAACTCCGTTATTAACAGGTTAAGATAGCCCCGTTTGACGCTCTAATTTCTTGGAACGTAACCCCCAGGATTAAGCTGGTTATTACAGAACTTTGGCTTTGAGGACCCTGACTAGAACAATACACTTTGACTGTGACTTACATTTTCAAACAAACTTATAAAACAATTTTTAACTTACTTGTCCTCTTGTAAAACAGGAGGTTTTACTGATATTAATCGTTTGAATGTTGCTTCAATATTCGTTTTTGGTGTCGCAAATCCTACGTTCCTGCTTACATTATATGCTAACCTTGAAAAACGTAGAGCTTGCCCCCACAACATTTCTCACTATAGTTTTATAATATATATTTATTTAAAAAAAAAAAAGTATAATATCAATTTTTTAGGTGTGACTAATTTGCAACCACCTCAAAATAAGTAAAACAGTAAAAGTCCACAAAACATTTAACAATTCATGTGTATTATCTACATCTGTCTAGTAGAGTTGTAGTAACCGTAAGCACAGTTAATTTGATACTAACTACACTGACGTTTGTGGCGGGGAGGGAATTTATAAATCAGTCAATCAGTCGTTAGACAATTGTTTCTATGCCATCAAATCGAAGATATCAATTTTCACAAATATTTTAAACGGATCAACTTATTTATTAGTGCTGAATAAAAAAAATAGAATATTTAGATGCAACAATTTTAATGAATATGTCTTGCAATAATTGAAAACTCGCGCTCTTAGTGACATTATTTCCCACTACTGGGAAAATAGTCCATCTTGTATTTAATGTTTTCAATTTCAATTCAAAAAAGATATGTTACAATATATAAATTGTATACTACATAAAGTTGGATCGGTTTAGTTAAGTTGTCTATCCTTGGGTATTATACTTAATTAGATATTTTACATCAGTACATTTCTATGTAATATAAAAAATTCACATTGTATTTAGCAAAATAACAGGGGTTCTAATTACATTTATGGTTGGATCAGTATATAGTTTGGCATGGCATGTTTACTGTACCAAACTATTTTCTGTGTATACAGGGCCTGGATGTTGTTATTCAAGTGATCCCTACATTTGAGGTAAAAGTTTCCAGTGAGCTTTTTAATTTGGTCAAGTATCAGGCTATGAGGTGTATTGCATACTTTTATAATTTCTCTTTCCTGGTAACTGTCTGTCTGTCTTCCGCTTTACATCGTTCTATTAAATGAACTAGAGATCGAAAGCCTCAATTTACCAAGCATAAATCATTAGTTACCTGGACAATATTAGAATATGACATATTAATAAAAGTTGAATTTTCTATTTTGTTCTTTCAATTTTTAGCTACATAATGAAGAAGTCATCTAATGTAGTTTGTGTATTTTCTATCTATAGCACCTCGTCTTGCTTTTGAACTGTTGTAAATATTTGGATCATTTTCAATAAATTGGTTCATAAATTCAGTATAAAAGGTAAAAGACCTATTTACAAACGTAATTAAAAATTCTCCTTGTTCCTTTTAGACATCGCTTCCATAAATATTTTTGTTATTTCTCTGCCTAGTTCATCATTTGAAAGACCTATTTCACTTATTCTTTGAAATCTTTTACATTTATATCATCAAAAAAAAAAAAATTAGTATTAAGTGGGGTATTACTGTTTGTGAATTAAATATTACCTACCCCATTTGATACCCTCTTGAGTGGGCAGCAGGCTTCTTTTAATGCCATAATCATAAAATTAGTAGAGCACTCTCGAGTGTTTATTATTACATAGTAAAGTGTTTATTAGTATTTATTATTATATTAGTAGAGTATATTATACTAGTATTTATTATTATATTAGTAGAGTATATTATACTGGTATTTATTATTATATTAGTAGTGTATAATCCGCTAATCATATTTAGTAAAGTATTTTTGCACTTTTCTCCAAATACCAAAAAAATACGATTGCCTCGCAAAACTAATCAGCACCAGTCTTTATCGAGCTTTATTAAATGTTTTTAAGTTCGTGAAACAGGTGCAGCAGTATTTGAAAAAACTTCTACAAAAGTCAAATTTTGGCTCACATACTTCTGTGGTCAAACAATTCAAAATGACTTTCAGCATCTAGAAAACACAAATTTTATTAGAAAATTGGATTTTCCTGCAAAAGCATTCATTTTTGGTTGGAGAAGTTAACTAACTATGAAAAATGTATTTTTTTAATGAACTATTTGAAACCGCATAGTAGTATCTGTTTTTGTCAGCATGTTAAATTATATCAAAACTTACTGATTTCATTACAAATGAATGTTCCAACATTTGTATTTATACAAATTTAATTGCGCTCTTAGAATTTTGAATATATGTACTGTGATTTTTGCAAACCATCACAAAGTCCTCCAAGTTTCTATTTCATGCCCTTAATAGTAATAATATTCATTATTATCAATATATAAGATATGTGATATTCTGATAGAACATACAATATGTTTAAAAACATTGCTATATTTAAACTTCTTCAATTCATATAAATATATGCTTACAGACACTTAGTAAATAATATATAATATCTTTTTATTATAAATACAAAATGGCTTGTTCATAGTAATGCTTTAAGTCCTATGAATTTTGATATTAATGCATTACCTACATATTACATGACTAAACAACAGCCTATATTGGCTTTACTATACAAACGTTCAGACAAAAATGACGAATTAAGATTTACCTCGTATATTAAACTGGCTAATATAATTGATATAAACTATTCAATTGTCAAATTATAAAATATGATACAAAAACTAGAAACAAAAATCTTATGTGAAAATATTTTAAAAAGTATAATACTATTAGTGACTCAATATTTTGAAACTTGTCAAGAATGCAATATCCAAATATTAAATTATAATATAAATTATATTAGCTCATAAATCAGCGAGAATAAATAACAAAGTATTTAAAATAACCAACTGATGTTCATAAATAACTTCTAGAGTTCATGAATAACTTAATGGTGCCAAAAATATGATAGTAAAAAATAGAGATTTGCAAGCGTTTTTTAGGATATTGTAAATAAAAATTTATTGTTATCATTTTTATTTGTCATGATCCGTTACTCTGCTGAGAGCACGTAGCATTTCTTTGTGGATAGGTCATAATATCCAACAGGTCCCATTTCACAATCTGCACACACTAGGTATTTTATGGTGCCTACAGTGTTTGAAAAGCCCATGTTTTCAAAGTCATATAGCGTATTGACAGCCCAAACTGATTGACATTTTCTTTTTGCACAGCGTTCGTTTCACTGAATTTCTGTACCATCAGCGGAAGTTCCATCTGCAAGTTTTAAGGTTAATGTCAACGAAAATCGTCATTTTAAACGCCTGTAAACTGTATATACCGAATGCTCATAAATCCACCGGCCATTCGAGGTTGAAGAAATATGCTCTTGCAGAAATTGCATGCGGCACAATTATCATTCGTTGTGGTAAAGTTTGTTCTGGCACCGGGTCTGACATTGTTTAATAATATGATACGGTATGGTTTGCTTTAGTTACAAAGTAGACATATAGTAGTATAACTGGATTAATTGCACTT
>NW_020538040.1:125764526-125795274 GCF_003426905.1 Ctenocephalides felis
GAATTCTGTCTTAAGGCAATTAAGGCATCGTGCCTTAAGGCAAATTGCTGGAACTTCCCGTACCAAAATTATTATTTTTTTAAAAACCGATTAACATTTTTGAAAAAATTTACTTTGAAAAATAAGATTTTTAGAAACTATAAATTGGACAAAAAAATAACTTTTTAATAAAAAAAAAATTTTTTAATTTTTTTTTTTTTGAAAAATTTTTTTTTTCTTTATTTTGACATATTTGTGAAGATCTGAACTTTTTTTTCAAAGCGATCGTACTGCTTTATCTGCATAGGGACAAAATATAAAAGCGCGTAAGCGCCGCGTCGCTGTCTAAGCATAAGCATTGGTACGGAACCCATAGGTATGTTAACAAATGTATACTTATTGTTAAAATCTCTATAAAATATCTGATAATTTGATGTGCATATGTCCAATGATCATTTTTGACCGCCAAATGGCTCATTTTTTTACTTTTTCCTCCATATCTCTCGAAACCGCTATAGACCTACCTTCATGAAAAGTTTATCGATTTTTCATCTTGTCAATACAAGTAAAATGTTTTTTTGAATTATTAAAATCGGACGCTCCGTTCTCTTAAAAACTGAGTTACCGTTTTCGGCACTTTTTGCCCCGTATCTTCGGAACGGCTAGACCTGACTTCGCCAAAACTAATCAGCACGTTTCCTTATCAATACAAATCGAATGTTTTTTGAATTATTCAAATCGGTTGATCGGTGGTTCTAAAATCGTCGACGAAAAGTTGTATCCCGCACATACATACACACACGCACATACACAACACACACACACACACAACACATCCATGTTTTTAAGGTATGCCAAAATATTTAGAAACCTTTGAAACGTCGAGAAATGCAAAAATTTCATTTTCGATTTTTTGCGATTACTATAACTTGCCCTACGGGAAGTTAACAAAACACAATTATTTGTATCTGTATATTATTTCTGCTTAGTTAATGATTAATTTAGTATGGACACCACTAGGTATAAAAATAGTTCACGATTTTTTTTCTAATTGTAAGTACATTTTGCTTCCATGTTTCATATTGCTCCATTTCCATAACACCTTAACCACGCATGTCTTCAAGTTTAAAGTTCATCAGATGCGAAACATTTCACCAAAAACAAAAGTTACTATTCAGTTTCTGGGTCTTAATAAGCCATTTTCTGAACACTGACTTCCCATTTTCCATTTTTCTCTATTATAATTTGTTTCTATTTTTTCGTAGATTTGCGCTTACGGGATTGAACACTAAATAATTTCTTTTCGATCCACATTAACTTCAAACGACGGAAAATTTAATAAGTACATTAAACAATAAGCAGAATAATAATTAATTAATTTGCGGAGTTATTAATCGGTTAATTGATTCTACTGATACCACATTGCAAACAGAATACGCTTTTTGTGTCTTAGTATCTACTCATAGTTAAGTTAGATTGTTTATTATAATCTCTAAGCCTTCTAGATTTATATTTAAGAAAAATAAAATAATATATTATAAATTTCATTTCCGAATCTCGTTTTGGCGCCCCTAAGGCGTGCGCCCGCATTTTTCGCATCATCGTATGCAAGGCAGGACCGGCCCTGAGCACGCCTCCTTATCAATACAAATCGAATGTTTTTGATTCCCTTATAAATACGAATCGAGTGTTTTTGAAATTTGTATCCGTAACGTACCCACGCATGTCTTTCAACGTTCAAATTTCATCAGATGTGATATATATCACATATGTTTGCAACAAAAACAAAAGTTAAAGTACAATTTTTCGGAATAAACAAGCCATTTTTTGAGCACTGACTCCCCATTTTCCATGTTCTCTATATAATTAGTATATATTTCTTTAACAAGTTCCATTTTAACTAAATCAGCTTGCTATTTTTCATCAATAACGCTCAATAATTAATTTAACTTTCGTAGGTTTGCTCTTACGTACGAGATGACACTAAATATTTTCTTTTTCGATTCCATGTTAACTTCAACGAAGAAAAAAATTCAAGAGTAACATTAAATAATAAGCAGTTACTTTTACCAATTTACAAATTTGCAGAGTTTTTGTTGTTGTTTTTGCTGTTATTTTTGTTGGTTAATTTGGTTATTGTTTTCTACTGATATCACATTGCAAACATGAATATGCCTTTTATGACTCTAGTTAAGTTGGATTGTTATCAAATCTATTAAGTATTCAGATTTTATATTTAAAAAATAAAAAAAATATATATTAATTCCATTACCGAACCTCTCGTTTTGGCGCCCCCTAAGGCGTGCGCCCGCATTTTTTGCATGCATTGCATTCAAGGCAGGACCGGCCCTGACTATAACTTACCCTACGGAAAGATAATAAGAATAAAAATTTTGTTTATGCAAACGTTTCAAGTCGCCAAAACAGCTATAGTATCAAAGCATGAAAAATTAGTTTTTTATAATTTTGATGACCTTACATAAGTGAGACTTGAGTTTAAATTCGTAGTATTTAAATTAGTAGTATTTAATTCAGATATTTTTTCAAGTAAGCCACAATTTACATTTACATTTTTGTGAAATTCGTGCATTTTGAATATTATCTTTGTTCAAGTATTACTGTTATGCAACGATCTCTTCCCAAATTGAAACAGATTAGATACATGAAAATATTAATAACGTTTGAATACTGCCTCTGACATCTGATAGTCATAATGATAACGTGCCATTGAAATCCAAGGTCGTTGAAAAAACGGTGTTTAATAAATCAGATATGACGTGCGCTCTCAAAATTCGTACATAACGAGGCTATTCACTTGCCGTTTTTTTCTAGTATCCGTGACACGCAAAATTATTTACAATGCTAGGTGTAAGTGTCGATTTGCGTTAACCCAACTTACATGAACTTCCCGATATAGATAAATCAATATAACAATCAATTAGGAATCGAGATTTGAACTATTTTGTTTATTTCGAAAACTATTATTCTTCCGGTTATTCCAAACTTTAATGAAATTTTATAATTAAACGTCTAATGTTTCGTAGGTTTATATAATAATATTTTAGAATGTTTGTTTAGACTAGACCATGACGCTTCACTATTCAAAGTTTCATTGAAATCTAAAGAAAATCAGCAGCAATTTTACCAGTTAACTGTAATCAACGAAAATAATCGTCATGGAGAAATGGCAGAATTTTGTGTATTGTACAGTATATTGCGGATAAAGCAGTTACCAACTGCCATTTAGATTGAATTTTAAAAAAAAATATATATATATTCAGAATATAACAAACTATAACAGAATATTTTAAGGCTATGAATTTATAAAATAAATAGTTGTGAGTGACAATTTACAATAAGACAACTTTATGAACTTCGCGAAATGTGTAAATAATATATATTATTTACACATTTTATTAAGTATACACTCCATTAAGTATATGCTTAATTAATGAGAATTACGATTTACCTATTTGATTAACACTTTTTACTGTTTATTTTGAAATTTTTTTTTGTTTCATCAACAACTATTTTTACTTTATTACATTTACATGATAATATTTCTTTGAATTAAACCTCTTTAGTGCCATATATTTTATCAATATGTATATGCAAAAAATTGTATTTTATAGATGCGACAGCTCATTTCACGCAAACATAAACAAACACATATACTTTTACCTATTTTGATGGGATTCACAATGTAATTATAATAAACAAGCAAAAATTTATGTATGTAAATTTATTAAATCAGGTTCCTGTCGTATATAAATAAATTTTATTAAATATTATACTTTTATTGCAACTGTAAAAATAAACTATGTACCACTTAATAACAATAATCTATATACATTTAAACATGATAAAAATTGCTGTACATATTTGTTCAACATTGTTTAAAAGAATTAAAATCAGTTAATAAATAGATATTCAAACATTATTTTAAATCCGAGCTTCGTGCATCATTTATGGTTGCTGGTACTTTTACAACAAGTCCATTTAACTCTTTTGATAAAATAATTTGACATCCTAATCTTGAAGTATCTGTTAGATCATAAGCTAGATCTAGCATGTCTAATTCTTCATCACTAGCCTTTTCTGGCAATTATCAAAATCAGCAGATTCAAATATAAGGTGGCAAGTTGAACATGTTAATGTTCCTTCGCAGGCTCCATAACCATCAAGATCAATTTCATTATTTACCACCACATCTAAAAGGCTATCTCCTACTTTTCCTTTAGCTTCAATCTTTTCACCATTGGCTTTCACAAGGTGACAGATATCCTTCAAGAGAAGAATTGTTTAGGAACATAATTGAGTACAATATTATTAGCTGTAGAAAATATGTGCACAGTCAATTTATTCATTTTGTTAACAAAATGATCTGGAATTCAAGTAACTATGAATCAATTATATGCAGGTACAACTTAAATTAAAGGCTATCTTATTAATGTTTAATAATTAATTCTTACTTTTTTATAATGATTAATACGATTCCACAGATTTGAAATTATACTTAATAAATAATTAAATTATTTAAATATGTTAATAAGAGACTAAATATTCAATAGTTTTATGCTGTAATATTTTATATGACAACTCTATTGTTTCTAATTAAAGCCTAAAAGTGAGAATTAAAACTTTAATAAAATGAGTTTTTAAGTATTGCAACATGTATATAATCGATACTTGTGGGCATACATTGTTCATGATCTAATAAGCTTATTCAATTCAAAATATGTAGTACTTTTGTATAAAATCGAAATCACACGAGTGACAGTAATACCCCACTTAATGCTGATTCTTTTAGATGAGATATGTAAAAGATTTTGAAGAAATACTTAAATAGAATTTTTTAATAATGATATGAAACAATGAACTAAGCAGAAAAATAACAAAAATATTGATAGTAGTATAGTTCAAAAGCAAGAAAAGGTGTTATAGATAGAAAAAACACAAACTACATTAGATGACTTTCAAAAGATCCATTCAGTCTATCTGAATAGTTTTATGAATGAATGTCATGTTAAATTTTTATTAAGAATAACCAGTTATTAAATTTAAGGAAAGGCCAACTTTCTATCCATCTTTCCCTAACTCCGTTATTAACAGGTTAAGATAGCCCCGTTTGACGCTCTAATTTCTTGGAACGTAACCCCCAGGATTAAGCTGGTTATTACAGAACTTTGGCTTTGAGGACCCTGACTAGAACAATACACTTTGACTGTGACTTACATTTTCAAACAAACTTATAAAACAATTTTTAACTTACTTGTCCTCTTGTAAAACAGGAGGTTTTACTGATATTAATCGTTTGAATGTTGCTTCAATATTCGTTTTTGGTGTCGCAAATCCTACGTTCCTGCTTACATTATATGCTAACCTTGAAAAACGTAGAGCTTGCCCCCACAACATTTCTCACTATAGTTTTATAATATATATTTATTTAAAAAAAAAAAAGTATAATATCAATTTTTTAGGTGTGACTAATTTGCAACCACCTCAAAATAAGTAAAACAGTAAAAGTCCACAAAACATTTAACAATTCATGTGTATTATCTACATCTGTCTAGTAGAGTTGTAGTAACCGTAAGCACAGTTAATTTGATACTAACTACACTGACGTTTGTGGCGGGGAGGGAATTTATAAATCAGTCAATCAGTCGTTAGACAATTGTTTCTATGCCATCAAATCGAAGATATCAATTTTCACAAATATTTTAAACGGATCAACTTATTTATTAGTGCTGAATAAAAAAAATAGAATATTTAGATGCAACAATTTAATGAATATGTCTTGCAATAATTGAAAACTCGCGCTCTTAGTGACATTATTTCCCACTACTGGGAAAATAGTCCATCTTGTATTTAATGTTTTCAATTTCAATTCAAAAAAGATATGTTACAATATATAAATTGTATACTACATAAAGTTGGATCGGTTTAGTTAAGTTGTCTATCCTTGGGTATTATACTTAATTAGATATTTTACATCAGTACATTTCTATGTAATATAAAAAATTCACATTGTATTTAGCAAAATAACAGGGGTTCTAATTACATTTATGGTTGGATCAGTATATAGTTTGGCATGGCATGTTTACTGTACCAAACTATTTTCTGTGTATACAGGGCCTGGATGTTGTTATTCAAGTGATCCCTACATTTGAGGTAAAAGTTTCCAGTGAGCTTTTTAATTTGGTCAAGTATCAGGCTATGAGGTGTATTGCATACTTTTATAATTTCTCTTTCCTGGTAACTGTCTGTCTGTCTTCCGCTTTACATCGTTCTATTAAATGAACTAGAGATCGAAAGCCTCAATTTACCAAGCATAAATCATTAGTTACCTGGACAATATTAGAATATGACATATTAATAAAAGTTGAATTTTCTATTTTGTACTTTCAATTTTTAGCTACATAATGAAGAAGTCATCTAATGTAGTTTGTGTATTTTCTATCTATAGCACCTCGTCTTGCTTTTGAACTGTTGTAAATATTTGGATCATTTTCAATAAATTGGTTCATAAATTCAGTATGAAGGTCAAAGACCTATTTACAAACGTAATTGAAAATTCTCCTTGTTCCTTTTAGACATCGCTTCCATAAATATTTTTGTTATTTCTCTGCCTAGTTCATTATTCGAAAGACCTATTTCACTTATTCTTTGAAATCTTTTACATTTATATCAGTAAAAAAAAAAAAAAAATTACTATTAAGTGGGGTATTACTGTTTGTGAATTAAATATTACCTACCTCATTTGATACCCTCTTGAGTGGGCAGTAGGCTTCTTTTAATGCCATAATCATAAAATTAGTAGAGCACTCTCAAGTGTTTATTATTACATAGTAAAGTGTTTATTAGTATTTATTATTATATTAGTAGAGTATATTATACTAGTATTTATTACTATATTAGTAGAGTATATTATACTGGTATTTATTATTATATTAGTAGTGTATAATCCGCTAATCATATTTAGTAAAGTATTTTTGCACTTTTCTCCAAATACCAAAAAAATACGATTGCCTCGCAAAACTAATCAGCACTAGTCTTTATCGAGCTTTATTAAATGTTTTTAAATTCGTGAAACAGGTGCAGCAGTATTTGAAAAAACTTCTACAAAAGTCAAATTTTGGCTCACATACTTCTGTGGTCAAACAATTCAAAATGACTTTCAGCATCTAGAAAACACAAATTGTATTAGAAAATTGGATTTTCCTGCAAAAGCATTCATTTTTGGTTGGAGAAGTTAACTAACTATGAAAAATGTATTTTTTTTAATGAACAATTTGAAACCGCATAGTAGTATCTGTTTTTGTCAGCATGTGAAATTATACAAAACATACTGATTTCATTAAAAATGAATGTTCTAACATTTGTATTTATACAAATTTAATTGCGCTCTTAGAATTTTCATCACAAAGTCCTCCAAGTTTCTATGTCATGCCCTTAATAGTAATAATATTCATTATTATCAATATATAAGATATGTGATATTCTGATAGAACATACAATATGTTTAAAAACATTGCTATATTTAAACTTCTTCAATTCATATAAATATATGCTTACAGACACTTAGTAGCTAATATATAATATCTTTTTATTATAAATACAAAATGGCTTGTTCATAGTAATGCTTTAAGTCCTATGAATTTTGATATTAATGCATTACCTACATATTACATGACTAAACAACAGCCTATATTGGCTTTACTATACAAACGTTCAGACAAAAATGACGAATTAAGATTTACCTCGTATATTAAACTGGCTAATATAATTGATATTAACTATTCAATTGTCAAATTATAAAATATGATACAAAAACTAGAAACAAAAATCATATGTGAAAATATTGTAAAAAGTATAATACTATTAGTGACTCAATATTTTGAAACTTGTCAAGCAAATGCAATATCCAAATATTAAATTATAATATGAATTATATTAGCTCATAAATTAGCGAGAATAAATAACAAAGTATTTAAAATAACAAATTGATGTTCATAAATAACTTCTAGCGTTCATGAATAACTTAATGGTGCAAAAATATGATAGTAAAAAATAGAGATTTGCAAGCGTTTTTTAGGATATTGTAAATAAAAATTTATTGTTATCATTTTTATTTGTCATGATCCGTTACTCTGCTGAGAGCAACGTAGCATTTCTTTGTGGATAGGTCATAATATCCAACAGGTCCCATTTCACAATCTGCACACACTAGGTATTTTATGGTGCCTACAGTGTTTGAAAAGCCCATGTTTTCAAAGTCATATAGCGTATTGACAGCCCAGAACTGATTGACATTTTCTTTTTGCACAGCGTTCGTTTCACTGAATTTCTGTACCATCAGCGGAAGTTCCATCTGCAAGTTTTAAGGTTAATGTCAACGAAAATCGTCATTTTAAACGCCTGTAAACTGTATATACCGAATGCTCAATAAATCCACCGGCCATTCGAGGTTGAAGAAATATGCTCTTGCAGAAATTGCATGCGGCACAATTATCATTCGTTTGTGGTAAAGTTTGTTCTGGCACCGGGTCTGACATTGTTTAATAAATATGATACGGTATGGTTTGCTTTAGTTACAAAGTAAGACATATAGTAGTATAACTGGATTAATTGCACTTAGTACTTATATAAGTATTATCAGCAAACAAACAATTTTAAGAAAGATTTTTTTTAAGAACTTGACCAAAAAACTTTCAACTCGCACACAATATTTGTTTTTTTTCACACTTCAGTTTCTTTCAACGAATGAAAGCTGTCGAACACAATGCAGTGTTGCCACTATTCCACAGTCTATGATCTAATGCAGCGATGTCCAACCTAAATTACTCTTTGGGCCAAAATTTAGGAAAGTACAAGGAGTACAAGATAAATAAATAAGCATAATTACAAGATAGATAAATAAGCATAAGTACAAGGCACTGGGCCGCAACAAATCTGGAAAAACTTGTGGCGCATGGCATCGTGCCTTAAGGCAATTTGATAAAACTTCTCGTAACGTAATTTCAAACTTTTAAAAGCTTTAATATTTTTGAAAACTTTGAAAAGATTAGATTTTTAAGAAACTTGAAATAATCGAAAAAATTGACTTTTTTGAAACAATTTTAAAAAAATGGTTTGAAAATTCTTTTTTTTTCAAAATAATTATAATATAAACATTTTTTCATATTATGAACTTTTTATCTATGTTATGAGATAACTCCCGACCATTACAAGCTTATACTCTTCTCTTATCTATGCTCCCGACGATTACAAGCTTATTTACCTAGGATTACAAGGATTACAATGCTTCTATGACAATGCTTATTTATCTAGGACAGCGATGTCCAACCTAAATTACTCTTTGGGCTAAAATTTAGGAATGTACAAGGCACTGGGCCGCAAGAAATCTGGAAAAACTAGCGGTGCTTGGCATCTTGCCTTAAGGTAATTTGATGGAGCTTCTCGTGCCATAATTCCAAACTTTTAAAAGCTTTAATATTTTTGAAAACTTTGAAAAAATTAGATTTTTGAGAATCTTGAAATTATTGAAAAAAAATGGACTTTTTTGAAAAAATGTTTTTTTTGCATTTTAAAACTGTTTGAAATTTTTTTTTTAAATAATCGTAATATGAACACTTTTTCGGATATAACTCCCCACGATTACAAGCATATGGACTTATAAACTGGTGAGTGACTCGTGAACTAGTGTTGCCCACTCGTCAATAGAGCCGCTAGTCTCCTGTTGTCCGTTGCGTTGACAATTATTTGTCGTTATCTGTCAAGCGCTATCCATAAAGTATCATATCGACATCTTTTTTTTTTTTTTTTTTTTTTTATTATTTTAATAATTTTTACAACTGTCCTGAAACGGACAACAAGTAAAATTTTTGACATGAAACTGAAGGCGTTGGCAAAATACAAATCATCTGACCATTGCCAGTGAATTGTCGAAGGTCTTATCTATTGTTGATTAATGCAGAAGAAATTTTCTTTTTAATCGGGCCCTGGTAGGGTTGTTCTGAAGTTTTCTCGCGAGCAAGTTTGGGTGTTCAGCTAGGCGATTTCTATATTTGTGTGAGTAAGCGATTATTTCATCCTTAACTGTGCTAGTGCCTGTGTCTTTGTGTATTAACCAATTTGGAACATATTTTGGTGCTTTCAAAATTTCTTTTAATAACTTGTTTTGAAATCTTTGAATTATTAAAGCGTTTGAGTTGGAAGTTGATCCCCATAGCTGTATGCCATATGTCTAAATTGGTTTAATGATGGCTTTATAGAGGTAAATTTTATTATGAGTGTCAAGTTTTGATTTTCGTCCAAGGAGCCAATGATATCTTCTTCTGGTTTCTTCTAGCTGCTTTCTCTTTTTCTTAATGTGTTCTTTCCAGGTTAGTCTCTTATCCAGGTGTAAACCTAGATATTTTACTGTGTCTGTTTGATCTATAATTTCGTCATTAAGTCTTACTGCAGGACAAGTCCCTTTGCAAAGAGTGAAAGTGATGTGTTTTGACTTGCTGCTGTTAACTTCTATTCTCCACAAGCTTAACCATTTTTGTATCACGTCAAGATGATCCTGCAGCATTTTTGATGTGATTATGGGATCTTCATGTGTTGCCATTATGCCTGTGTCGTCTGCATATGTTGCTGTCAAAATGTCTTCTTTCTGTGGTAGGTCCGCAGTGTATATGAGGTATAATAGTGGCCCAATGACACTACCTTGAGGCACTCCCGATCTGACAGGATGTAATGAGGATGTTTCACCCCTTACACTAACAAAGAATGTTCTACCTTCTAGGTAAGACTTTATTATTAGGTATATATCAATCGGCAATGCATTTTTTATTTTGTAAAGTAGGCCGGGGTGCCACACCTTATCAAATGCCTGACTAATATCGAGGAAAACAGCTGAACAGTAGTTCTTGTTTTGGTAAGCCTTGTTTATATTGTCGACAATTCTATGAATTTGCTCTGGTGTGCCATGTTTTTCTAAAAATCCAAATTGATGCTCAGGGATAACGTTGCTATCATAAATAAATGGTTTTATTTTTCTAATTAAGACCTTTTCGAATATTTTGGATAACGTTGGAAGTAAACTAATTGGTCTATAACTTTGGACTTCATTCGGATTTTTACCAGGCTTCGGAATAATTATGATTTTAGCAATTTTCCATTGATCGGGATATGATTTAAGTCTTATTATACCGTTAAACAGGATTGTTATGAAACGGTAGGCTTTGTAGGGAAGCTCTTTAAGTATATTAATATTAATGTTGTCTACGCCAGGTGCTTTTGCAGATTTTGCTCTTCGGATTTCATTTGTAATTTCTGGAACTTTGATAATGATGTTTGATGAAAAATTTAACTGAACTTCTTTCAAAGAATCAAAAATAAATTTTTCTTCTTGTTCCGAGGATTTTGAAGAATTTGGCGTAAAAACTTCCTTGAAGTAAGTCGAGAAATATTCTGCTTTTTCTAAATCACTGCGTGCCCAAGTGTTGTCCGGTTTTCTAATTGGAGGTATAGTAATGGCAGGACGTTTTAAGTTTTTTGTGGCTTTCCAAATCGAATGATCTGATATTGTTAAATGGGATAAAAAGTCTTGAAATTGGTCGTTTTTAAACGTTGTTATCTGTTGTTTAATCAATTTAGACATTCTGTTCAATTGCGTTTTGTCTTGTGGAGATCTGGTTAGCTGCCATCTTTTTCTTAGCCTCCTTTTCTCTGCAATAAGAGCTTTGGTGTCTATAGAGCAAGTGTGAAGTCTTTTTAATTTGTGGTGGGGTACTTTTTCTAGCTGCGTCTATTACAATTGCACTAAATTTATCAACAGCATTTTTCAGGTCATGTTTGTTTTTCAATGGTATATTACAGTTGAGATTTTGCTCTATAATGTTTCGGAATAATTCCCAGTTTGTATACTTATTAGTTAAAAAATCATTTTTCTTGTCTTCTAAAATTTTTGTACTGTATGTGACTATTATCGGTGTGTGGTCAGAACTTAGATCAAGACAAGATTTAGCCTGAATGTGTTCATTTGCTATACCTTTCAAGACGCAGAAATCCAATAGATCAGGTAATTTGCGCAGATCACTCGGCCAGTATGTGGGCTCGCCAGTGGATAGGGTCGTTAGCCCGTGTTTCTGGACGGTTTTATAAAGTTCGTTCTCCCTTGGATTTGCCAATCGAGATCCCCAAAAGGTATGCTTCGCATTAAAGTCTCCTCCCGCTATGAATTTTCTCTGAAGTGTTCCGAAAAAATTTTCAAATTGTTCACAGGTGATCTTGTGTTTTGGTGGACAGTAAATTGCAGATATTATTAATTTTTCAGTTTGTTGTTGAATTGTTAGTGATGTGGCTTGTATAAAATCCTCATTGACAGATGTGTTTTGGTAATGTTTGATGTTTTTTCTTATTATTATAGCAGTTCCACCGTGAGCTGTTCCATCCGGATGATTAGTATTGTAAAAATTATAATTGTTTAATTTGAAATAGTTTAAGTTTGTAAAGTGGGTTTCTGAGATTAACATAATATCTATTTTGTATTCTATTAAAAATATTTCTAATTCTTGCCTATGTTGAGCAAGACCATTGGCATTCCAGATTCCAATTATTAATGAGTTACTATTCATTTTAATTTTGAAACGACGGTGGTTAGTAAATTTAGTATGATACTAAATTTGCCTACTAAATCTTTCATCATAGATTTCAGCTCATCAATGTCGGAATTAGCTTGTTGCTGGTTGCAGACATTTGGATCTGGCATAATTTGGTCTATTGGGTTTGTGGCTTGCGCGTACGATTTATTAGATTGAACATATGACGGTCTGTTTATAGTATTTTCTGTTGGATAATATCTGGTGCGAATTGGGGGAAATCTTTGAGCAAATAATTGTTTGTATTCCTTACAACCTTTGTAGTTGGCTGGGTGGTTTTCTTTACAAAGTACGCATTTGACGTTTTTGTTGATGCGATCTGTCCATTCGCATTTTTTACTGAGATGATCGCCAGCACATTTCACACATCTTGCGTCTCTGAAACAATACGATTTAGTGTGACCATAACGTTGACATTTTGTACACTGTACAATTTCTCTTGTTGGATTTCAAAAATTCTATGTTGAAGATGTCTTTGTTGTTAGCGTTTTGTTCCAATTCTACCATAAACATATGCAGTGGAGCACGAGTAAATCTGTGCTTGATGTTAGCTATATACACAACTTTGTGTCCATGAGATTCAATTTCATTTTTGATGTCTTTTATATCGGTGCTGAAGTGAATATTTCTAATGACTACTTTAAATGTTCGGTTGGTTTTGCTTTGAAAAGAGTGCATCTGTGTGTTTCTAATTTTTAAGAGGTTCAAAATTTTGTTATATAGCTGTGCAGAACTCAACTGTATTCTGACTTGATCTGTACCAACAATTTTGTTAGTATAGTTACCTTTGGCGTGTGTTTCTAGTAAAATTGACAAAGGTCTGATGTCTTTAACATCATGGACAAAAATTGGTGGCGGTTTTAAGACTACTTCTTTCTCTGTTGGCTCTGGCTCTTGAACTTCATTCAAAATTTCAAAGGAATTGCTGGTTAATGTAGGGTTTAACCAATACTCTGCAGGTTTATTTGCTTTATGTTTTTTGTACTTAACCTCGATCCATTCTTCAAAGCTCATGACTTTTGATCCTTGTTTGGAGGTCGATGGTGGTTGGTTGTGTGAAATCGACACAGGATGAACATTATCTAAACAAGATGAAGAATCGTTCAAAAGTGAGTTTTCTGATGGGGTCCGGGTCTGCTTAGTTGGATTTTCTATATGAATTTTCACGCTTTTCCGAGGCATCGGTTTTGGAATAGTTTGTTCAGTATCCATTTTTTCTTGACAATTAATCGAATTTCCGTTTAAATTATTTGATAATTTGAGACGTAATTTTTCTGTGGTTTGATCCGAACATGTTTGCAAATCTTCATGTAATATATTATTTGTTTTGGTAAGAGAAAGTTTGTTCATTGTGTCCCCATAAGGGTGACACAAAAATGTGTAATGTCAACACACTAATTACTATACAAGTTAAGTACACTGTTATAAAATATCACTTATTTAATGTTTGTAAAAACTACATTAATTTCGTACTTTGATTATGGTTTACATACACAGTATAATAATTTGACGCGAGAGCATTCACTTTCACACGTCCGTCCGCGTCGAGGGTTCGACTTGAACTGATATCGACATCTATTCATTCGATTAATGACCATTACTTTCGGTTGAAGCTGACTTAGTGCTCAGACTTCTATATTAGCCTTTACAAAAATTATTTTATTTATTTAAATTGAAAATAATAATTTGAGCGATTGCTGTTTGTCATGGGGCCGCACAAAAATCGCCATCGGGCCGCAGGTTGGACATAGCCGATCTAATGCACATAGGATAAGTAAACATAAATACATAAATATAATGCATTTCTAATCTAATGGTAACGTCCATAGATATATAAACATAACGGTAACGTGGTAACGTAAAATTACAAGGCATTGCGATCTATTTTATTCTTCTATCTATGATGGGGACGCGTTCTTTTATTAACGTCGATTTCTTTTTGTGTGTTGGTACAAAGGTTGTCAAATTAGCAGACAAATCTTCTTGTAGAAATTAGCAATGTCAAATACCTAGACAATATAATAATACATAATTCATAATGAATAGAAGCATGTCTTGATGCCGTGTGTCTACTGCTATGGTGGAGCCGATTTCTACCAATTATATACCAATATATTATATATTTTATCAGATACTGTGCCTTCCTTAGATTAAATATGCTAGTGCAGTGGGTGGCCGTGTTGTCTTGACGTTGCAATTGCAAACCAGAGTTATTTGAAGATGATGTAAATATTGGACGGTTGACCTTAACAGGTCAGATATTTGTATTTAAAATTAACAGAAATAATTTGATAGAATAGTAATAATAATAATAAGTTAAGATAATCTATAAAAAGCATGAAGAAATAAACGTTCGAATAAAATCGAAGTAAAAAATCATAAACATTATGGAGGATATTGAAAGTGCAAAATCTGAAAATTCAAATATACGCAGAATTCAAAACAAACTTCTCCAGTGGGAGATTCCTGACCATCCACTGGCTCCTCTGTCAACGGTTCAACGTGAAATCTTCTTTGAATTATCTCAGGTATTGCAATATTTGATCTGTGGTATGTTTAATGCATCTAACTTGATCTTATTTTATATATTTTTAAATGAATAATATTTATAACTTTCCTAATATGATCGAGAACAAGGATGGATTACAATAAATATATAACAATACAATATACAAAGATACTATTTACTACCCTGTTGCTAAAAGTATATGATTCTAATTATATATAATATGCCACAGGTAGTTACTGGTTCTTATGAAGAATTTATTAGAAATGAAGATTTCGAGCAATGTTCCATGCAAGAGTTTTTAAAATCTTACTCAGAAGTTGAAGATAGATTGATAAAAAATGATGATGAAACATATGAATCATATTTTTCGCAGTTATCTCTTAGAAGTTCTGAATGTGACGCCTTACTCAAAATAGTAAGTAAATGAGAATATATTAAAAAATTGTGCAAAACCATGTTTTGATTTGCAACACTTGAAGTACAGCTGGAATGAAATATATTATGTTTTTATTAGACTTTAACAAATAGTGTATTCAGCAAAATACCAAAAATTTGGAATATACTCTCGTATTATTGTAATCACTGTACACAGTTGTTATATCACTGACACGCTACATGTTTATTAGAGTGATATGCCTGGTCTTGCAAAGACTATTCAATTACTCGTTTCGAAAATTCAGCACCATTTATACTATTACTGACTGAATACCGAATAATTAAATAATCTTATGAACATTTAAGTACCATTTTTATATAATTATTTTACATATTAGATAGTTTATAAATTAGGAAAAATAAGAAATTTAGAATACCAGGATTCAAAACTACTTTTTCTACATTTTTAGAAAGTAGTTTAGGTTTTTATCTCGAGACTACCCCAGCAGTTTTGGAGAAAAGCTGTTGTATAAACTTTACTTACTGGCACTGATAAATTCTTTCCTGCATTCTAGTTCAAAAACAAAAAATTGAATTCTCCTGCTTATCGAATTTTATGGATTGTCATAACTTGATATATTATATTACTAATTCTTAAAAAGAGATTTTATTACTAATTTTTAATAAATAAGATAAATTCATAAATAAGGATGAAACTTAATTGTATATATGCAAACACTCAAGCATAATTATTTATTGATTCCATTTAAAAATAACAAACATATAACAGTAACATATTGTTTGATGACATATTGTTCGTAACAAATTGTTTGAGGAGTATTCAGAAGGATGTTTTTGATGTGTTTATAATCTCAAAAGTTATCAAAATATAATTTATTATGTATACAATCAAGAAGTCATCTCCAATCATATGTTATTTAAACCATCACATCGTAAGCTTTTTGGATCTATCTATAAATGTGATTATACAAAGTGTGTAGTTGTACTAGATGGGTCCTAGAATAATGGGCCTCTATTTGCCCCATGGTAATGGTATCGTCATTACACATGGTTTCCTTTTGAGGTACAGAGTTTATTTTAATTTCAATTCATAATTTAACAAAATTCAAGAATTCTTTATGCAGATACATATTTTTGTTCGTTATCCGACCGAATGTCAAAAGAGGTGCCGAATACCGAATATTCGGTCCAAGCCTAGTTTTTATGCAGTATTTTATTTGTTCAATACTAGTATTATGTTTATTTTTATATTTCAGATTGATGATTCAGTTCAAGCATTAAATGAATTGGCTTCTGAACACAGCTTAGTATCAGTTAATACAAGTTTATTAAATAATGCAAGTGAGCATCTGCTTTCAGATCAAAATAAATTAAACATTATCTGCAATGATATATGTGATAGATTGCAATACTTTAACCAAGCTGAAAAACTAGGACAACGGTTATCTTGTGGGAAAACATTAGCAGTTACTAGTGATTCTTTTATTCAAGTTCTCAATAAAATTGATGAATGCATATTGTACATGAAAAACCATGTAAGCAGTTTCATGTTTTATTAAATTAGGAACATAAATCAATACAATTTTAATGTATTATTGGTTTAGTAATTATTTTGTCCTAATTCTAATTTATATTCTTGAATTTGGAGCAAAAATGGAAATTAATTATTGTATGATGCAAATTTATGATACATTGATGTGTTGAGTCACCATTGTGTTGATTCCACTATGACTGTTGCTGATAAGATCTGATTGTATTCTTTTATGTTAAATATTTTATTCATTTTTATTATTTATATATATATATATATACAATTTATGATTTTATCATTTTAGCCGAATTGCAAAGAAGCTCCAATTTTTGAAGCAAGGTATAGGCATTGTTTGTACAAAGCTATTACTCTCATTCGCAATTATGTCATGCAAGTTCTAAATAATGCAACAGACCAGGTATTTTCAACATTCAATTAACTATATGTATTTATATATAGTATATTTAGTATAGGAACTGTTCATGTTGAAAATGGCTTATGTTCATTTATGTTAAAATCGCAATATTTAAATCATTATTTTTATTTAAAAATATACATATCGAGTGTTAATAAGTTGTTCTACTTAAGTGTATCTGGGGGTGTTAAATTTATAATTCCTATTTCAATTCCTATTAGGTGAATAATATGTGTATTCAAGAATGGAGTTAGGCCAATCAAATTGAAAAATCAAAATTTGAAGGCACCAAGTCCTTTCAACATAATTTATTTATTTATTTATTAATAATTTAAGATGCTTCAAATTGAAGAAAAAACAATTCTGAATTCTTTTTACATTTTTTTTTTCAAAACACTTCAGTAACATAATTTGTGTGACTCAATTGATTACATAACATGCAAAATTATAAATCTAAATTTATTACAAAACAATATTTTACTCATCTACATTTTGTGTATGATACCTATAAATTTGTTGTTTACGTTGTAACTAAGAACATGTTTTTAATGGTTGTAACTTGTGAATGGAACGTACATAGTTCCGTCAACAAGACATTTTCATTTTGGATTTTTTTGTTTGAAATAGTGCATATGAATATGCATTCGTATATATGAATTAATGTTACATTACAAAATATTTTGAAATAAGAATGAGATTTTATAACGGCATTCTCTGTGCAGACTTTTTTGGTTAGAAGTTAAATATACTACATTATGTTCATAAGGATAAAAATATTCTGTGAGCTTCAAGCTTTTAAATTGCTTTATATTTTAGCTCAAATATTTTTCTTCAATATAATTATATTTGTGTTTTGCTTTTGTTGGTGAATGATAATTGGATGGGAATTGAAATGAATATTAAAATTTTTATATGTTTTATACATTTATTTCTAATTAACTTCTGTTAATTAATTTGAATAATATGAAATAGGTTATAGGTTCTAAACTACAATTACAAAATGGTTCTGATAGTTTTGCCTTGTTCTATGGAAAATTTCAAACATGCATTCCTAAAATAAAAAAGATAATTGAGGAAGTTGAAAAGAGATGTGAAGTTTATGATGAGTAAGTAATTTTTTTTGCATGAGTTTTGTTTTAAAAATAACGTAAACAATATTTGATAAATATTTGCAGCTATAGGCTATTACTTGCAGAATTGCAGAACCATTTCATATCTCAGAGAATGCAAATTATGACCAATGGTAAGTTTACAAGAATAATATTCTGATTGACACTATATATATATATATATATATATATATATATATATATTAATTTAAAATTTAACTAAAATCAAGTTTTTACTTGTTAAATTTTGAATTTACATGTAAAAACAAGTAACAAGTTCTTTACTTGGTAAACAAATTCCAAACGAATAACATGTCTCGATGAGAATCTATTCATTTATTTTATTTTTATTTTAATTAATTTAATATTTATTAAAAAAAATTGTAGTTATATTAATTAGTGCAACATTTTTTTAAATTATTTATATGCATTTGAAGATGGGTCAACAGGACCTCAAACGTTTGGCAATTAAGACATTTTTATTCACTAAAATTGTTTAATTATTGGATAGATGCACAAGAACAATTCTATCATAATATTTCACCATCTGAAAAATACCATCACTTTATATTTATATATATAAAGTATGTTTAATTTTAATTCTGTTTTATTTTATTTTGTTACTTTGTTTTATTACTCTGTATTTTAGCTGAATGATGAGCTAGCAGAATAGCTCGAAATGTATTAAAAAAGATTTATATTTACGTTCTGTTTTTATTTTTTCGACTTGTGGCTGAAAAACATTATCATATTATGTTTCAATGTCGAAATAAACAATATCAAGATATATATATATATATATATATATATATATATATATATATATGTGTGTGTGTGTGTGTGTGTGTGTGTATGTGTGTGTGTTTATACTATATACTAATTGAATAAATTATGTTTAGATGTTCGAGGTACTATTCTAAATCTTTGCAATGATGGAGAGAACAGTTCAGTTCATCATGGTGATCATTGCGCACTTGTTCGAAAAAGTTGTGCTTTTTTGATTCATATTTGTCAGGATGAGTATAGATTGTTCTGCCAATTTTTTACAGAAAAAAGTCCACAACTTTTGTAAGTATTTTTTTTAATTCAATATTTTGAATTTATATTTTAATGTATATAATCTGCCTCTAAAATATTGCTTTTATGTCTAGATCTAATTCAGATTCTGTTTAATTGATAAATAATGTTATAACTATCTTGTTCGAATATATAAATAAATTTAAAATAATTTCAGTGACTATCTGCATGGATTGTGTTCTACATTGTATGACATGTTGAGACCTTTAATAATCCATATAAATCATTTAGAAACCTTAGCTGAGCTTTGCAGTATTTTAAAAGTGGAAATGCTTGATGAACATGTTCAAAATAATTGTATGTATTTTATTATCTATATAATATTAAGTTCACTATAATATTTTGCAAAACTTATTTTTGGATTTTATGGTGCTATGAAAATTACTTCAGTGTTTTTTTTTTTTTTTTTTTGCAAAAGCTGAAGCTCTGGAAGCATTTTCACAAATTGTGTGGCAACTTCTGCAGGATGTTCAGGAAAGATTGGTTTTCCGAGCTCACTTATATTTACAAACTGATATTCTGCAATATTCTCCCGCCCCTGGCGATCTTGCTTATCCTGAAAAGTTGGAAATGATGGAGGTGATTATGTGTTATTTTTCTAATTTAACATTTATTTTTGATTTGGTATTTCTCAAGTGCGTCTACAAGGTAGTATCCACAATAGTTTTGTCTAAAAACTTAAATTATACCTTTATTCTATTTATGAATTTTTTACATGGCAGTTTTTTTTTGAAAAAAAAACGTAGTTAAATTTAAAATACAAGATGATATTGTTCAAATAATCTCAAATTAATTCAATGTTTGGTAGGTATATTATAATCTGTCTCTAATTATTGTTATCATTAAGTATGTGAACTTGAACTTGAACAATGTTGGCTAAAATATGTCTCAAGTAAAATGTTGATAGATTTGGTAACTCGTTCATAATATTTTCATGGTAAATTCAATTCTAGAGCATAGCACAATCTCTACAAGAGCATCCGCTGCGGAGGTCAGATTCAAGATCGTCTATTTCATCTACTACTTCTAATACATCTCAAGAAGTAGCTAGAATAAATTCTGATCAAGCAAAATCCAGATTAATTAGTAAGTAGAAACATTTTAGATAGATTGTTTATTTTTGATATTAAAATTTTTCAACAATCCTTTCTAGGATTTTCAGCAAAGTTACTAATATTAAATATATATTATTTTTAGGTTCTCCAGCTGATCTGCATGGAATGTGGTACCCTACAGTGAGGCGCACACTAGTCTGTTTGTCTCGATTGTATCGCTGTGTGGACAGACCGATTTTCCAGGGTTTATCACAAGAGGCTCTGTCATTATGTATACAGAGTGTAGCAAGCGCTGCACAATCAATATCTTCAAAAAAGGTAATTGATTTTTCATATAAATATATAACTTTTTTTTTAAATTACTATCAAATTATTACCATGATTTTAATTAACTTTTAGACAATTGTTGATGGTGAATTATTCCAAATCAAACATCTACTGATCTTACGCGAACAAATTGCCCCATTTCAAGTTGATTTTACTGTGAAAGAAATGCGATTGGATTTTAGCAAAGTGAAGACTGCTGCTTTTGGTTTACTTCAGAAGCGAAAGCAATTGTTTTCTTTGGGAACTAATAATGCGATTTTGGAGTTTTTACTTGATGGAACGCCCCAAGTAAAGGAACAATTGCTAGATTCTCGTAAAGATGTTGATCGTCAACTGAAAACTTCCTGTGAAAATTTTATTCGAACATCAACTATTTTATTGGCTGCACCTCTTCTTGATTTCAATAATAAGGTAAGAGAATTTCAGTTATTTTAAGTGTATTACATACAAATGCATAGCAAAATATCAAATATTGTAAAAGCATATTTGCTGTATTTATATTTTACATAAAAAATAAGCAAAAGGATTTTTTTTTAAATGTACACATTTTTTCTTGTTTAATTTCTCAAAGGTGAAGTTTGTTTTCGCCATTTATATATGTAAGCAGAACTTTAAAGATTCAAAAGCTATTCAATAAAACTCGCGTTTATCAATTTGCCAAATCGTTACTTTATAATTAGCAGAAAAGTGCAAAAGAATTTGTTTACGTTTCCGCACAAAATCCTGAATCTATTTTGAAAATTTATAAAAGGTACAGAAGATATCAGTTGGCCATTTTGCTGATCAGTTTTTGGCAAAGATCGGCCGGGCTGTTTCTTTTTAACTAAATATTAAAACTGGTAGCCTTGTATTATTATTTATGGGAAAATTGATGAAACTTCTCATTTCGTAATTAATCATTAGAGGTTTATTAAACATATTATTCAACAATCAATAAATAACAAAACAAATTAATCAATGATTGATATTGTTTTAAATATTTTCAAATTTTTATTTTTATTCTTATATTATGTAAAGATTATTATAAATTTGTATAAATAAATTTAATCATACATATTTCGTAGATGTGTAATATAGGGTCCAGCAAATAATGGATTGATTACAAGCGTCCATTGTTGTCTATATGGATAGAGTTAGAAAATGTATTGGAGCTTTGTGAGTACACTATAAAATAATGTTTTAGTAGTCATTATTTCCAAAGACGTATAGTTACATGTCAGCTCATTCTTTGATGGTGTCTTCATTCTTGTGTATGGAAATCATGGTATGGCTGTTACAGTGATTTCCGCTTGTTAATTTCACATGTCACAGACCTTTGTGCAACTTATGTTAAAGCAATTGAATGGTGAGATGTAGTTTTAACAAGGAAGGGACACTTCGCACAGATCAAGTGAATTCAAATGTTTCCAGGCCACATCATTTCACATAACATGGTCAGAACTTTTGCTCAATCTATCTCCATGTGATTTTTTTCTAAGGTTCATCCTGGAAAAAAGAATGTACACTAACTGTCCTCAAGCCATCTATGCCTTAAAAAGCATTTAAAGCAGAATTTGCAAAGATGCTGCCTGAAATGACAATATTTGATATGAAAAACTTCAGAGCTGACCTAACCCTCTAAACATTTAGCAAAACAAACATTTTGGTTAATGTTGTCATTTAATATTTATAATTCTTGGAAATCCATCCATTATATCTGTCGGACCCTGTGTTTATAATTGTGCATACAAACTATACTATGTTTATAAGGAATGTAAACATATGTGTATGAACAAAAGTCGTGTCAGCTTAGGGAGAGAGCATATTATCTCATATTTCTAAGAATTGATTAGAATAAAATACAAATATTTGAATTGCGAAGTTAAAATTATTTGTTTGACGTATATAAGTGAGCTTTAGAATTTTTGAAAAATTTGTTTGAATATTTTTAAATTATCCTAATCGGATGCTCCGTTTTCTCAAAAACTACCATTTTTGCCCCATATTTTCGAAAAGCTGGGCCTTCCTTAGCCAAAAACTAATCAGTTCGTCTCTTCGTCAATACGAATCGAATGTTATTTGAATCAAAGAAATCGGTTGATCTGTACTCTCGAAATCGTCGACGAAAGTTTGTATCCACACGCACACACATGCCAAAATATTCAAAAAGCTTTGAGTTGTTAAGATATGGAAAAATGTTCATTTTTAGATTACTATACTATAACATACCCTACAGGAAGTTGAAACCGTAAACGAAAACCCTAAAATATTATAGTTCTACTGAAAATGCTTGAATTATAAAAATGTATTAAGGTTTAGAAATGTATTAAGAATGATGAGCAGCGCTTTTAGGACATAGGTACAACCGCGTGTTTATCCGCTATAATTAATACAATCACGGATAATATAAGTCTGTTTGAAAAATTTTGAAAAATATCAATTAGAAATCGCATGATTAGTTTTTAGTGAAAGGAAAAACTTTATTTTCGAAATACCTAATTAAAATTTTGACCTAAATTCGCACATTCACGCCGGGCCCGATTTTGGTATGTTTATCTCTGAGGTGGCGCGTGGTTATTGTCTCCGAAATGTGGGTCACCGGCGGCCCGCGCCGCCCGGTGGAACAGTGTTGTGCGGGAAACCGGTGGCCCACGCCGGCGTGAATGTATTAAATTAATGAACATTACTAACGACAGCAGTTCAATCTTAATTCCTATTTATTAATTTCATTATTTGCATGTATCAGGAATTTAATATTATAATAATTTCATTTAAAATCTGCAAAATATGTGTCAGTCAAAATCTTGAGTACTATTATCTGTAGCTTTATTGAATTCTAGGTTGCAACATTTTTTCAAAATGTAGATGAAAACAAGCTGTCAACTACACTTAAATCACAACCTTGGGCTGGACCCAAAGAGATTGGTGCGATAGTACAGGAAACTCAAAAATTAATGAAAGCCAGGCTTGCTGGTCTTCAAAGGTCCCTTCAGTTGTACCTTTCGAACAAGGATACTGAATTCATACTGTTCAGGCCTATTAGGGTATGTCGCTTATTCTAAAATAAATAAATATATTATTTTAATTTAATTATTTAATATATTGTATTAATGTCAATATCCTAGAAGATCAATATAATATTATTATATTGAATTTAAAGTTTCATGAAAAATGTTTTATTTTTACATATCTGAACTTAATATATGCATTGCTAGAAATGGCTTACATATATTACTTAAAACATGCAGAACTTTTTAATTACTTTTTTAATATTCATTTTTTAATTTAATCTCTTGTGCTTTGTAGAATAATGTTGTAGGGGCATTTGTAAAGCTAGAACAGAATTTAAACAATGGTGGCTATACCTCTGATGAAATAATTATTGCTGGGTGTCCAACTCCAGAACAAGTGTCGGTCTTGCTTTCTTCAGCCAGTTTAGTGGCTGAAGGTATTCCTAGTCAACCACATTCTAAAGAATTTACACGTAAGATAAGTTCTGCAAGGAAAGAACTAACAGTTGCTGAAGAATCACCTGAAATATTCACTTCTCAACAAGAATCTAAAATTGGTAAAATATTTGGTATTTATTCTGAAATGAAAATGTAGAATTTTCTTTGATAACATTTCATACAAAAACTAATTTCAATTAATAATAATTCATCTATTATCATAAACATGAAACATGATGTTAATAAAGCTTGAATTTTTTTTTTTGCAGATGATCCAGAATGAACCCTGCTCAAGTAAAATTGTTTTAAAATCAATAATATATAATTTAAAATCTAGATTATATAGTTAATATTCATCTATTAGAGTTGTAAATTATGTAAAATAAATAACTATATATTTTATAAATAAAATGGAAAATATATATGTATAAACACTTATCCCTCGTTTCACATAGTACTTGTTTTATACGTTCTCGATTTTATATGGAAATATTCACATTAAACACAATAGAAAATAACAAAATGAGCGGAAATGTTATATGGAGCACAACAAAAATTTATAATGAACTTTCGAGCAATATAAAAGTGATGTTAATAATTTCAAAATAAAAATAAAGAAATATTATATAGGCCTAAATGCAAGGATAAAAATATCTTATAATATATTCATCCACGTTCACTGTTTGATGTACCATTGTATAAATTTTATATATATACAGCAGTGTTGTGCTAATATTTTTTTTTACCGGAACGCTAAAATTAAGAAAACGGTTCTCATGTTTGTTCCGGTTCAGTTCGAAAAGGAAAGAAACAAAAATCATTACAATATCCTTTTGTGCATATATGTATGTTTATTACAATAATAGGAACGTTTAATACAAATTAGTTAAACTATTAATTATAAAATTTTTTTATCAAATTATTTTCTGTTTGTAGCGATTTTTTTTTACTTAATTTCTTAAGAAATTTTGAATGTGAAAATATTTATTATATTGTTATAGTATATATACATATAAATTAATAATATAATGAAATTTTGATTAAATTTTTGAAATTTTTTGGTTAAATATAATGAAATTTCGGTTAAATTTTGGTTAAATATTTCCATACTTATATACATAATTTGTCGGGACGCGCAGTAACGACGAGCCTTATGCTTGCGCGTCGCTCTTGCAAAGCGACTTTATATGGGCGTTCTTGAACTGGTAGCGCGCGCACTATCTTAAGTTTTTCCAACTTTTCTCCCAAAGTTCCACTTAGATTTAAATGAATTTTTGAATAATAGAAGAAAAATGTACAGGCTTTTGAATGATGCTAATATAAAAGTAGTCAAACAAGCCGCACTAGTAGAAAATGGAAAATGAAAAATTATTTTCATCGTTTCACGCACTAACAAATAATTTTTTCACATTATTTGTTATGAACAACATAGACAAGATCAGTACAAATAGAATGACGTTAACAGTTTTTCGATATCTCTCATATTTCCGACAAAAAGTATGTTTGAAAAAAGGGGCCACTTTCACATGTTTTCACTGATATCTCGGCCAAATAATGAGCTACGGATTTGAAATTTGGTATTTCGAATTTTCTCAAAAATACCTATAAAATGGCATCAAAATTATCTAAATACCAGGGTGGGGCCAATTCTGTATGGAAACACGCCCATACCCTTTGAACAACATCAAAATTAAAAAAAACGATTTCTTACAAAAATTTGAGAATATTTCGAAATTTTCAAAAAAAATCAAACATTTTCAAAAATTTCCAAATTCTCAAAAAATAAAAGAAACGATTTTTTTTAATTCAAAAATTATCAAAAAAATCAAATTTAAAAAAAAATTAAAAAAATTTTTTGTAAGCATACACATAAGATGCTTGTAGAATACGCTCGTCGCCCAATAAGCACATATAAATTTACAGTATGTATTTATAATAAATAATCTATTTAAAATTATTTAAAACAATTATATATTATTTTCATACCTCGAATTTTTAATTACGGTACGGGAAATTCCAGCAATTTGCCTTAAGGCACGATGCCATGCGCATAGATAAATAAGCATAATAGTGCATAAATAAGCATAATAGTGGTGGTCATGCGCCCCACTAGTTATTATTAACTTCCCGTAGGGCAAGTTATAGTAATTGCAAAAAAATCGAAAATGAAAATTTTTATATATCTTTACGTAAACGTTTCAGAGGTTTCTGAATATTTTGGCATACCTTATTAGAAAAAATGGATGTATGTGTGTGTGTGTGTGGGTGTGTGTGTATGTGTGTGCGTGTATGTATGTGTGTGCGGATACAAATTTTCGTCGACGATTTCGGGAACACGGATCAACCGATTTGAATAATTCATTTTTAAGCATTTGATACGTATTGATAAGGAGACGTGCTGATTAGTTTTTGGCGAAGACAGGTCTAGCCGTTCCGAAGATACGGGGCAAAAAGTGCCGAAAACAGTTTTTAAGAGAACGGAGCGTCCAATTTGAATAATTCAAAAAACATTTTACTTGTATTGACAAGATAAAGAATTGATCAAATTTTCATGAAGGCAGGTCTAGCGGTTTCGGAGATCTAATAAAAAAGTAAAAAAAATGCCATTCGGCGGTTAAAAATGATCATTAGACATATGCACATCAAATTATCAGATATTTTATAGAGATTTTAACAATAAGTATAATTTTTTTTTACATTTCTATGGGTTCCGTACCAATGCTTATGAGTTAGACGGCGGCGCGTCGCTTACGCGCTTGACATTTTATCTCTATGCAGTTAAAGCAGTACGATTGCTTTGAAAAAAGTTCAGAATTTCCAAAATATGTCAAAATGAAGAAAACATTTTTTTATCAAAAAAATTTTTTGTTTTCAAAAAAAATTTTTTCTTTCGAAAAAGATTTTTTTTTTCAAATAATTTTTTTTTTTTCAAAAAAAAGTAATTTTTTGTCAAATTTATATTTTCTCAAAAATCTAATTTTTTCGAAGTAAATTTTTTTCAAAAATGTTAATCGTTTTTAAAAAAATAATAATTTTTGTTACGGGAAGTTCCAGCAATTTGCAAGACAGAATTCCACTTACAGCTAGTATTGTCTAGGGTTGCCAGCATGATGCATTAGCATTATATTTATAGAAACTGTGGTCTATATATAATATATTTTATTTGTAATGAAATAGTAACAACACTACGTGCGATTATATTTATTATTTATAAGATGTACATAATATTTAAGTATTGAAAATGAAAAGGAAAGTATTGTAATTTATGATGTTGACTGTTCGGCAGCAGACGGAAGAGAGAGTTCCGACCCTAAAGCTTGCACTTTGGTTCTCGCGTAGTGTTGCCAACATGATGAGCCAAAGATAATGTTTAACTGTCAAATTGAGGTGCGATGTGGGTTGCCAGGTCGCTACAGATCACTCTCCCCCGGCGAAAAGTTTATCTTGAACTTCGGGCTGCCATCTTGAATTTTCTTGTAAATTTTTGTTGAGTTTTTTTTTTTAAGTTTTTGTTTGATTAATTTTTGTTTGTTTGTAGCCGTGGCCGTTTTTGCTGGCGGTCGCCATGTTGTTTGGTGCATCGTTTGCTTGCTTGTGGCCGTTTTGTATGGCGGTTGCTGCCATGTTTGCTTGGTGCGTTGTTCGCTTGCTTGTGGCCGTTTTGTATGGCGATTGCTGCATGATTGCTGCCATGTTTGCTTGGTGCGTTGTTCGCTTGATTGTGGCCGTGTTGTATGACGTTTGCCATGTTTGCTTGGAGCATTGTTTGCTTGCTTGTGGCCGTTTTGTATGGCGGTTGCTGCCATGTTTGCTTGGTGCGTTGTTCGCTTGATTGTGGCCGTGTTGTATGGCGTTTGCCATGTTTGCTTGGTGCTCCCTGTCCGCTGCCGTGGTGCTTATAATCGACTCATTTTCCAGGTTAATGAGTGATTTATTGAGCACGTGTTGTTGTTGATTTCAATGTGCGTGGTCGGAATCTCCATTGTAGGTACTAGAACGTTCTGTATTTCTTGCTCACTTGTAAATTATGCACATGTTTCACTTCCTTCTCACTTTATGCGTGTTTTTTTATTCACTTTCGGGGTCACCAATTATAGAAACTGTTCGGCAGCAGACGGAAGAGAGAGTTCCGACCCTAAAGCTTGCACTTTGGTTCTCGCGTAGTGTTGCCAACATGATGAGCCAAAGATAATGTTTAACTGTCAAATTGAGGTGCGATGTGGGTTGCCAGGTCGCTACATATTCAAGTGTTGGCAGCAGCCGGCAGCGGCAGTTCGTTAAATTGACTGTTCATTGGTTCAATGCTTTGGATAGCAATGGGAATGCAATATACCAAACCGAGTTAAAATGGGGTTATGTGTTGGTCGTGTTGTTAGTCAATGTTAATCAGTATAAATAAATTTTTTTTTATCGGTTGTCAAACCATATCGTCTGTGATAATAAGAAATAATTCAATTTAGTATTTATTGTTATTATTATTCAATCACTTTTTAACTGTTAACTAGATATAAAAATATCTCTTACAATGGTAAGTGGAGGTTTATTTATAAAGTTATTTATTATTGAGAGCAGTTATATTATACCCCCATGTCAGGCATTAAATTTTTCAAATAGTGTAGGGCAGGGCATGAAGGTCCAATTTGACTTTGTGCATTTATATTGTGAAAATCAAACCGCAATTATATCACAACAAATAACACATATCAAAGAAACAACTATTTGACTAGTTCCGTAAAAATTCATCATTGTAGAAATATTTCTCTGGTGTTTTTTTTCAAAATTTGTTACTTGGTCCTTTTTACCCCGTAGGCGGGGTAATCTGGGACGGCCATGGGACAGACAGCTCCGATGAAGTAATAGTTACATTATTCAACCAATGCAATTATAAATGTCATTGGTGCATTTTTTACGGAGATAACACTAAATGACCTTGATTGGAATTCATCAGCAAAGTTGGAGTGTTTATCTCTTGTAATTTTTTTTATTTTTTATACCTTTGCCAGGGTAAAGGTTTAGTTGGTCCTCAGGGTCAGCTTTTATAATGGCTATAAAAAAAATAAAAATTTTGAATCTATCTTCAAATTAACTATACATCTTATAAAACAACTGAATAACGAGTACTTAAAATTAATATTAAGGTATCGCAAACTAAACCACTGTGCTCACAAAGAAATAAAATACTTTTGTCATGGATTTTCAATCATTGCCGTTATCTCCCAATAGCAATGTCGTAAGAATCAAGATGATCGCTGATTATACATTTTTTCTCTTTACTTCAAATATTGCTGTTAAAAAATTCTTAACTTTACTGGTTTTGAGATATTGATAATGAACCTTTTTACCTGTGGACCTTTAAGCCCCGCTCTACCCTATTTAAAGAGGATACTCAATTCCTTTATTAACTACTAAAAGTTGAAGAAATATTTTCACTTTTAATCATTATTCTTATATTACACTATGATGACTTACTATTTCTTTATATGATACACTATAATAATTATTTTTCAGTTCAACAATTGCTGTCCAATGTGCTCTGAAAAGTCAAATACATTAAGACGAACTCCTGATAAATTGCAAGATATCAAATGTGATGATCTATGTGCAAATCATAAAAATGACCACCTTTTAAAATGCTTTGAAAACTTTAAATCACATTTAACCAATATTGATTCTACAAGTTCCTGTACTTCGAACATACTGGATGCAATGATAAATTATCTATTAGATAAATCTAAATGTTCAAATCAAATTGGAGTGATTAAACATTTATTAAATTATTTATCTGATGGTAGCAATTTTATAGAAGAAATGCATGGTATATTAAATTCCTCAGAAGTATCTAAGTCAAAGGAATTATGCAATGAATTCGAAAGTCAATTAGAGAAAAATAAATCGAATTTATTTACTTCATATTTGAAACTGCATGCAAAAGAGGTACCTGACGTTTTGATTCAGTTATTTAAACATGAGGATGATTTGGAATTGACGACGGTGAATTCAATGAATAAGAATAAGATGTTAAAATCATATATTGAACAGTTGAGACAATCTAAAGGAAAATGTTTCAAAAATAATTTTTACTGAAAATAATGGAATGTTCATATTGCATGACATTAAGTATATTTATAATTCTATACTCAGCAATAGATTCCTTTTATTCTAAGTGTGTTGATTCTTGTTACCCTATGCTAGAGCATCAACCTAAAAAACAACACATTTGCAGAGAAAGATAAAATTTTGCCGAAGAAACATGAACAGGCATCAAAAGTATT
>NW_020538040.1:125796274-125820110 GCF_003426905.1 Ctenocephalides felis
TTTTTCCGGTATGCGAAGTCTAACTGATCGCCTTGTGGTCGCTGCACTTGTTCTTTTGGTCTTTTTCTGAAGTGCAGGAAGTGCTATCATTGTGACATCCAGAAAGCCATGGCTACACGCCCGTTCGTTATGTTTGGTTCAACAATTTGGTCCTTAATCAGTTGTTGCCCAGCTCTTTCAGCAGGCCCGCCGGTATGTCGTCATCTCCCGTTGCTTTCTTTCTTCGCATATCATTTATTCTTCTCACGACTTCGCTTTTCAATATGCTCGGTCCTTTTTCGTTTTCGTCCACCTCTTTTTCTTCTTCGATCTCAATATCGTCAACACGATTTTCTCTATCGTACAGTTTATTAATGTATTTGTCCCACAAGCTGAAAATTTCTTGTGGTCAGTCATTCTATTTTCATTATCGCCTTCCATTTCGATTATATGCATTTTTCTTTAAGTCTAAGTAATTTCGACTAAAAACGCGTTTTTTTCGTCATTTCTGCAAACAAAATCACACATTTTTGACTTAATTTCGACTAAAAACGCGTTTTTTTCGTCATTTCTGCAAACAAAATCACACATTTTTGAAATATGAATGTGGTTGGAATGAGTGATATCATGTTAACTGATTTCAAATTTCCTGTAAAAAATGTAATGCTTTAAGAAACATCTTATATTTTGAGATTGTGGGTGTATGACCGACTATCACAAACTCCGAAAAGTCAATCCACCCATGTCCATCGTTCAAGCAATAGTTTATAAGTTTTACATAGTTTTATTTACATATATTATAATTAAATAAATTTTATAATAAAATAAATTTATTATTTTCCTCGCTGATTTTTGTCATGTTGAAGTACCAAAAATGATGCAATTTTTGTATGAGATACCTTTAAGGGGGTGAACCATGGGCATGGGTAGATCGGCCTTCCAGTAGTAAAAGGTGGTCGGTCATACATTTGGACACTATTGGGGCGCTCTAGATGAGCCAAACCAGGATTTTTCGAAATTATTCCCAATCTTTGGGTCAATGCACGGGACATCAGAATTAATTTTAAAGATACGGTTTCTCCGCAAAGTATCTTATTTTGATCCCTAGTATCCGAAAATCATATGTGCCTATGTGACTTTTTTTACCCATACAAATCGACCCGCCCTAATATATATATATATATATATATATATATAATATATATATATATATATATATATATATTCCTATCAACACGCCTAGTGAAAGATTACAGTCGAGTCTTTGGCTCGGTATTCAAATCTTTTAGTTTTCATAATTTTTTCCAAAAAAAGTTTTTTTCTATTATGTTATAAGTTAAATTTTTAAAATAATTTTTTGAGTGTTTTTGTCCTGTGGTATGTATAATGTTTCTCTATGTTATAATTAATCTATATTGGTGTTTATATTAGTAAATAAAATTTTCAAATTGTTGTAGTTGCTGAATGATGACACGCATCTTGTGTCAAAACGTATAAATAAAAGTTTTTAATACTTTATACTTTTTTTATTTCGACGAATGGGCTGCTAGTTACTTTGAAATATATATATATATATATATATATATATATATATATATATACTTATATGCATTAATGATATACATTAAAACATACACAATAATCATGCAAAATAGTAAAACATGCCCATTAATCATGTGTATGTTTTACTATTATTTTGCCAGTTATGAAACTTCTTTTTAAATATATGATTGAAACACATGATAAAAATTCTATGTTCATATAACAAATAGTGTAATAAAAACAATTTTGTGTTATAAGTATTTTAATTTCAACATAAATATTACTCTTATTTAAAAATAGAGCTTAAATACTATTATCACAGTTTAACCAATTAACCATAAATCATTGAAATAATATTAGATGCAGATTTTAGTAAAATGACTAGCAATTCTTAACCATATTTTTAGTTTGTACATTTCATTTTCTTTTTTTTGGTTCTTTTTTTTGGTTCTTTCTTTATCGGTTCTTTCTTTTTCAGTTCTTTTTTTTCGGTTCTTTCTTTTCAAGTACTTTCTTTTTTGGTTCTTTTCTTTTCGATTCCTGTTTTTTACCAATTTTCTTATTACTTTTTTGTACGGGTATTTCATCTTCAGTAGTATCACTGTCATCACTAAGATAGATCAGTTCGTGTAGTTTACGCTTTTTAGATAAACAAGTCTTTGATGGCTTTATTTTCTTGATTTGTGTTGTGTCATTAGCATTATTTTTCATTTCCTTTGCAGCAGCTTTGGATCTTTCTATAAAATCAGTAATTTTATTATTTTCCTCGATTGTTAATGCACCTCTGTTCTGATTATTGTTTGATCCACAATTTGTGCATTTGCTGAACTGATAACTGAATGTTCCAGGTTTTAGTTTACATTCAGCATCATTCTCAAGAACATCCAATGTTTTTTGAGATGACTCAATTACATTTTTATCCATTTGCATAGACTTCATATTTAATGAAGTAATGTTAGAAATATTTTCTGCTCCAGGCATAGAAGTAAGAACGTTGACCTTTTCAGGATCATCAACAGACTGTTCATCTGTTCCATCAACATTATTTAAATTAAATCCATTATTAGCATCTTTATTAACTAAAACTCCTTCTGATAAATTATTAGTTTTTACAATCCCTATGTTATCTGTATCATGCACCTCTTTGTTATCAGATATAAGATTAAGTGAATTATCTTCCATTTTTTCATGAAGTTCTGGCAAATCAATCTTGAATGATATTTCAAATTGAGGATTTGAACATTGCACAATATGGTTGTTTCTTTTTCTACCATTTTTGTAAAACTTTCATAGGTGATTTCATTCTCAACCGATATGTCAAAATGGTTCATATTTTTGTTTAATGCTTCATCACAGAGAATATCTTTTATAATTTCTGTTTTTTCCTCAAAATTTTCAGTATGTGTAACATTAACAGCTATATTTTCTATGGTAATGCTTGTTTAATATTTGAATTACTGTTATCATTTTTTAAGACTTCATTGAGATCATAACTGCTATTAAATGTATAAGGTGAAGATTCTGTATTTAAACTTTTGTTGAAATCTATGTTTTCTTTGTCAAATTTTTCTACTGACAATGTTTCTACACCTAATCCATTTTCATTCTTAAGTGTTAGAAGTCTTAAATCATGTGTAATGTAAGTATTTCTAGGGTCATTATAAATTTTACTATTACCACATTTTATTGCATTTATATCTATCATATTACTACCTTCAATCTTTTCTACAGACAGTATTTGAACATTTGAATTCTTCGAACTCTGGTGACAAATAAGTTGCTCTGAATAAAATGATTTATTATCATATTTACTATTTGCTTGAAGTTTATTGAAATCCTTTTTTATACAAGGAGTTGAATTGAAATCTAAAGTATTCATCCCATCATTCTCTTTTACTAATAACATATCCTGTTTACAAGCAAGTTTCCTTTTTGATCGTTTTCTCTTGCTAGTAATAGAATTTTTAATTTTGTTCTGAATGGTATCAATGGAGGGCTCGTCATTAAACATTTGATTAGTGTCAAAAATATTTGGTAAGTTTTCAATCCTTGAATTACTATTTGGCTGTTGATCTTCGTCATCTATTATAAATAATCCTCGATCTTCTGATTGAATGTTCAATTTACTTACATTCAATATATCCTGTTCAAAAGCAAGTTCTCTTTTAGATTGTTTTCTTTGGCTAGTAATAGAATTTTTACTAGTAATAATTTTTTAATTCTGTCCTGAATGGTATCATCGTAGGGCTTCTCATTAAAATTTTTACTAGTGCCAAACTTATTCGGTAATTTCTCAATCCTTGAATTACTATTCGGTTGAGAATCTTCTTCATCTATTATAAATAATCCTCGATCTTCAGATTGAATGTTGAATTGATTTTGCACTTCTTTTAACTCACATCTATCACTATTTGAAGATTTTTTATTATGATTATTACTCAAAAGGTCAATATCATCAATTGCAATCTTTGAACTATTTATATGGTTTGCAGCAGCAAATTTATTATTTTTTTTATTAAATACTTTTGATGCCTGTTCATGTTTCTTCGGCAAAATTTTATCTTTCTCTGCAAATGTGTTGTTTTTAGGTTGATGCTCTAGCATAGGGTAACAAGAATCAACACACTTAGAATAAAAGGAGAATCTATTGCTGAGTATAGAATTATAAATATTATACTTAATGTCATGCAATATGAACATTTCCATTATTTTCAGTAAAATATTTTTGAAACATTTTCCTTTAGATTGTCTCAACTGTTCAATATATGATTTTAACATCTTATTCTTATTCATTGAATTCACCGTCGTCAATTCCAAATCATCCTCATGTTTAAATAACTGAATCAAAACGTCAGGTACCTCTTTTGCATGCAGTTTCAAATATGAAGTAAATAAATTCGATTTATTTTTCTCTAATTGACTTTCGAATTCATTGCATAATTCCTTTGACTTAGATACTTCTGAGGAATTTAATATACCATGCATTTCTTCTATAAAATTGCTACCATCAGATAAATAATTTAATAAATGTTTAATCACTCCAATTTGATTTGAACATTTAGATTTATCTAATAGATAATTTATCATTGCATCCAGTATGTTCGAAGTACAGGAACTTGTAGAATCAATATTGGTTAAATGTGATTTAAAGTTTTCAAAGCATTTTAAAGGTGGTCATTTTATGATTTGCACATAGATCATCACATTTGATATCTTGCAATTTATCAGGAGTTCGTCTTAATGTATTTGACTTTTCAGAGCACATTGGACAGCAATTGTTGAACTGAAAAATAATTATTATAGTGTATCATATAAAGAAATAGTAAGTCATCATAGTGTAATATAAGAATAATGATTAAAAGTGAAAATATTTCTTCAACTTTTAAGTAGTTAATAAAGGAATTGAGTATACTCTTTAAATAGGGTAGAGCGGGGCTTAAAGGTCCACAGGTAAAAAGGTTCATTATCATATCTCAAAAACCAGTAAAGTTAAGAATTTTTTAACAGCAATATTTGAAAGTAAAGAGAAAAAATGTATAATCAGCGATCATCTTGATTCTTACGACATTGCTATTGGGAGATAAACGGCAATGATTGAAAATCCATGACAAAAGTATTTTATTTCTTTGTGAGCACAGTGGTTTAGTTTGCGATACCTTAATATTAATTTTAAGTACTCGTTATTCAGTTGTTTTATAAGATGTATAGTTAATTTGAAGATAGATTCAAAATTTTTATTTTTTTTATAGCCATTATAAAAGCTGACCCTGAGGACCAACTAAACCTTTACCCTGGCAAAGGTATAAAAAATAAAAAAAATTACAAGAGATAAACACTCCAACTTTGCTGATGAATTCCAAATCAAGGTCATTTAGTGTTATCTCCGTAAAAAATGCACCAATGACATTTATAATTGCATTGGTTGAATAATGTAACTATTACTTAATCGGAGCTGTCTGTCCCATGGCCGTCCCAGATTACCCCGCCTACGGGGTAAAAAGGACCAAGTAACAAATTTTGAAAAAAACACCAGAGAAATATTTCTACAATGATGAATTTTTACGGAACTAGTCAAATAGTTGTTTCTTTGATATGTGTTATTTGTTGTGATATAATTGCGGTTTGATTTTCACAATATAAATGCACAAAGTCAAATTGGACCTTCATGCCCTGCCCTACACTATTTGAAAAATTTAATGCCTGACATGGGGGTATAATATAACTGCTCACAATAATAAATAACTTTATAAACAAACCTCCACTTACCATTGTAAGATATATTTTTATATCTAGCTAATGGTTAAAAAGTGATTGAATAATAACAATAAATACTAAATTCAATTATTTCTTATTATCACAGACGATATGGTTGACAACCGATAAAAAAAACATTTATTTATACTGATTAACATTGACTAACAACACGACCAACACATAACCCCATTTTAACTCGGTTTGGTATATTGCATTGCCATTGCTCACATTGCTATCCAAAGCATTGAACCAATGAACAGTCAATTTAACGAACTGCCGCTGCCGACTGCTGCCAACATTTGAATATAATGCTAATGCATCATGCTGGCAACCCTAGACAATACTAGCTGTAAGTGGAATTCTGTCTTGCAAATTGCTGGAACTTCCCGTACCAAAAATTATTATTTTTTTAAAAACGATTAACATTTTTGAAAAAAATTTACTTCGAAAAAATTAGATTTTTGAGAAAATATAAATTTGACAAAAAATTACTTTTTTTTGAAAAAAAAAAATTTATTTGAAAAAAAAAAAATCTTTTTCGAAAGAAAAAATTTTTTTTTGAAAACAAAAAATTTTTTTGATAAAAAAATGTTTTCTTCATTTTGACATACTTTGGAAATTCTGAACTTTTTTTCAAAGCAATCGTACTGCTTTAACTGCATAGAGATAAAATGTCAAGCGCGTAAGCGACGCGCCGCCGTCTAACTCATAAGCATTGGTACGGAACCCATAGAAATGTAAAAAAAAATTATACTTATTGTTAAAATCTCTATAAAATATCTGATAATTTGATGTGCATATGTCTAATGATCATTTTTGACCGCCGAATGGCATTTTTTTTACTTTTTTATTAGATCTCCGAAACCGCTAGACCTGCCTTCATAAAAATTTGATCAATTCTTTATCTTGTCAATACAAGTAAAATGTTTTTTGAATTATTCAAATTGGACGCTCCGTTCTCTTAAAAACTGAGTTACCGTTTTCGGCACTTTTTGCCCCGTATCTTCGGAACGGCTAGACCTGTCTTCGCCAAAAACTAATCAGCACATCTCCTTATCAATACGAATCAAATGCTTAAAAATGAATTATTCAAATCGGTTGATCCGTGTTCCCGAAATCGTCGACGAAAATTTGTATCCGCACACACTACATACACGCACACACACACACACACATACACACACACACCCACACACACACACACACATACATCCATTTTTTCTAAGGTATGCCAAAATATTCAGAAACCTCTGAAACGTTTACGTAAAGATATATAAAAATTTTCATTTTCGATTTTTTTGCAATTACTATAACTTGCCCTACGGGAAGTTAATAATAACTAGTGGGGCGCATGACCACCACTATTATGCTTATTTATGCACTATTATGCTTCTATGCGCATGGCATCGTGCCTTAAGGCAAATTGCTGGAACTTCCCGTACCGTAATTAAAAATTCGAGGTATGAAAATAATATATAATTGTTTTAAATAATTTTAAATAGATTATTTATTATAAATACATACTGTAAATTTATATGTGCTTATTGGGCGACGAGCGTATTCTACAAGCATCTTATGTGTATGCTTACAAAAAATTTTTTAATTTTTTTTTTAAATTTGATTTTTTTGATAATTTTTGAATTAAAAAAAATCGTTTTTTTTATTTTTTGAGAATTTGGAAATTTTTGAAAATGTTTGATTTTTTTTGAAAATTTCGAAATATTCTCAAATTTTTGTAAGAAATCGTTTTTTTTATTTTGATGTTGTTCAAAGGGTATGGGCGTGTTTCCATACAGAATTGGCCCCACCCTGGTATTTAGATAATTTTGATGCCATTTTATAGGTATTTTTGAGAAAATTCGAAATACCAAATCTCAAATCCGTAGCTCATTATTTGGCCGAGATATCAGTGAAAACATGTGAAAGTGGCCCCTTTTTTCAAACATACTTTTTGTCGGAAATATGAGAGATATCGAAAAACTGTTAACGTCATTCTATTTGTACTGATCTTGTCTATGTTGTTCATAACAAATAATGTGAAAAAATTATTTGTTAGTGCGTGAAACGATGAAAATAATTTTTCATTTTCCATTTTCTACTAGTGCGGCTTGTTTGACTACTTTTATATTAGCATCATTCAAAAGCCTGTACATTTTTCTTCTATTATTCAAAAATTCATTTAAATCTAAGTGGAACTTTGGGAAAAAAGTTGGAAAAACTTAAGCTAGTGCGCGCGCTACCAGTACAAGAACGCCCATATAAAGTCGCTTTGCAAGAGCGACGCGCAAGCATAAGGCTCGTCGTTACTGCGCGTCCCGACAAATTATGTATATAAGTATGGAAATATTTAACCAAAATTTAACCGAAATTTCATTATATTTAACCAAAAAATTTCAAAAATTTAATCAAAATTTCATTATATTATTAATATATATGTATATATACTATAACAATATAATAAATATTTTCACATTCAAAATTTCTTAAGAAATTAAGTAAAAAAAAATCGCTACAAACAGAAAATAATTTGATAAAAAAATTTTATAATTAATAGTTTAACTAATTTGTATTAAACGTTCCTATTATTGTAATAAACATACATATATGCACAAAAGGATATTGTAATGATTTTTGTTTCTTTCCTTTTCGAACTGAACCGGAACAAACATGAGAACCGTTTTCTTAATTTTAGCGTTCCGGTAAAAAAAAATATTAGCACAACACTGCTGTATATATATAAAATTTATACAATGGTACATCAAACAGTGAACGTGGATGAATATATTATAAGATATTTTTATCCTTGCATTTAGGCCTATATAATATTTCTTTATTTTTATTTTGAAATTATTAACATCACTTTTATATTGCTCGAAAGTTCATTATATATTTTTGTTGTGCTCCATATAACATTTCCGCTCATTTTGTTATTTTCTATTGTGTTTAATGTGAATATTTCCATATAAAATCGAGAACGTATAAAACAAGTACTATGTGAAACGAGGGATAAGTGTTTATACATATATATTTTCACATACTCATTTTAGTTATAAAATATATAGTTATTTATTTTACATAATTTACAACCCTAATAGATGAATATTAACTATATAATCTAGATTTTAAATTATATATTATTGATTTTAAAACAATTTTACTTGAGCAGGGTTCATTCTGGATCATCTGCAAAAAAAAATTCAAGCTATTAACATCATGTTTCATGTTTATGATAATAGATGAATTATTATTAATTGAAATTAGTTTTTGTATGAAATGTTATCAAAGAAAATTCTACATTTTCATTTCAGAATAAATACCAAATATTTTACCAATTTTGGATTCTTGTTGAGAAGTGAATATTTCAGGTGATTCTTCGGCAACTGTTAGTTCTTTCCTTGCTGAACTTATCTTACGTGTAAATTCTTTAGAATGTGGTTGACTAGGAATACCTTCAGCCACTAAACTGGCTGAAGAAAGCAAGACCGACACTTGTTCTGGAGTTGGACACCCAGCAATAATTATTTCATCAGAGGTATAGCCACCATTGTTTAAATTCTGTTCTAGCTTTACAAATGCCCCTACAACATTATTCTACAAAGCACAAGAGATTAAATTAAAAAATGAATATTAAAAAAGTAATTAAAAAGTTCTGCATGTTTTAAGTAATATATGTAAGCCATTTCTAGTAATGCATATATTAAGTTCAGATATGTAAAAATAAAACATTTTTCATGAAACTTTAAATTCAATATAATATATTATATTGATCTTCTAGGATATTGACATGAATACAATATATTAAATAATTAAATTAAAATAATATATTTATTTATTTTAGAATAAGCATGACATACCCTAATAGGCCTGAACAGTATGAATTCAGTATCCTTGTTCGAAAGGTACAACTGAAGGGACCTTTGAAGACCAGCAAGCCTGGCTTTCATTAATTTTTGAGTTTCCTGTACTATCGCACCAATCTCTTTGGGTCCAGCCCAAGGTTGTGATTTGAGTGTAGTTGACAGCTTGTTTTCATCTACATTTTGAAAAAATGTTGCAACCTAGAATTCAATAAAGCTACAGATAATAGTACTCAAGATTTTGACTGGCACATATTTTGCAGATTTTAAATGAAATTATTATAATATTAAATTCCTGATACATGCAAATAATCAAATTAATAAATAGGAATTAAGATTGGACTGCTATCGTTAGTAATGTTCATTAATTTAATACATTCACGCCGGCGTGGGCCACCGGTTTCCCGCACAACACTGTTCCACCGGGCGGCGCGGGCCGCCGGTGACCCACATTTCGGAGACAATAACCACGCGCCACCTCAGAGATAAACATACCAAAATCGGGCCCGGCGTGAATGTGCGAATTTAGGTCAAAATTTTAATTAGGTATTTCGAAAATAAAGTTTTTCCTTTCACTAAAAACTAATCATGCGATTTCTAATTGATATTTTTCAAAATTTTTCAAACAGACTTATATTATCCGTGATTGTATTAATTATAGCGGATAAACACGCGGTTGTACCTATGTCCTAAAAGCGCTGCTCATCATTCTTAATACATTTCTAAACCTTAATACATTTTTATAATTCAAGCATTTTCAGTAGAACTATAATATTTTAGGGTTTTCGTTTACGGTTTCAACTTCCTGTAGGGTATGTTATAGTATAGTAATCTAAAAATGAACATTTTTCCATATCTTAACAACTCAAAGCTTTTTGAATATTTTGGCATGTGTGTGCGTGTGGATACAAACTTTCGTCGACGATTTCGAGAGTACAGATCAACCGATTTCTTTGATTCAAATAACATTCGATTCGTATTGACGAAGAGACGAACTGATTAGTTTTTGGCTAAGGAAGGCCCAGCTTTTCGAAAATATGGGGCAAAAATGGTAGTTTTTGAGAAAACGGAGCATCCGATTAGGATAATTTAAAAATATTCAAACAAATTTTTCAAAAATTCTAAAGCTCACTTATATACGTCAAACAAATAATTTTAACTTCGCAATTCAAATATTTGTATTTTATTCTAATCAATTCTTAGAAATATGAGATAATATGCTCTCTCCCTAAGCTGACACGACTTTTGTTCATACACATATGTTTACATTCCTTATAAACATAGTATAGTTTGTATGCACAATTATAAACACAGGGTCCGACAGATATAATGGATGGATTTCCAAGAATTATAAATATTAAATGACAACATTAACCAAAATGTTTGTTTTGCTAAATGTTTAGAGGGTTAGGTCAGCTCTGAAGTTTTTCATATCAAATATTGTCATTTCAGGCAGCATCTTTGCAAATTCTGCTTTAAATGCTTTTTAAGGCATAGATGGCTTGAGGACAGTTAGTGTACATTCTTTTTTCCAGGATGAACCTTAGAAAAAAATCACATGGAGATAGATTGAGCAAAAGTTCTGACCATGTTATGTGAAATGATGTGGCCTGGAAACATTTGAATTCACTTGATCTGTGCGAAGTGTCCCTTCCTTGTTAAAACTACATCTCACCATTCAATTGCTTTAACATAAGTTGCACAAAGGTCTGTGACATGTGAAATTAACAAGCGGAAATCACTGTAACAGCCATACCATGATTTCCATACACAAGAATGAAGACACCATCAAAGAATGAGCTGACATGTAACTATACGTCTTTGGAAATAATGACTACTAAAACATTATTTTATAGTGTACTCACAAAGCTCCAATACATTTTCTAACTCTATCCATATAGACAACAATGGACGCTTGTAATCAATCCATTATTTGCTGGACCCTATATTACACATCTACGAAATATGTATGATTAAATTTATTTATACAAATTTATAATAATCTTTACATAATATAAGAATAAAAATAAAAATTTGAAAATATTTAAAACAATATCAATCATTGATTAATTTGTTTTGTTATTTATTGATTGTTGAATAATATGTTTAATAAACCTCTAATGATTAATTACGAAATGAGAAGTTTCATCAATTTTCCCATAAATAATAATACAAGGCTACCAGTTTTAATATTTAGTTAAAAAGAAACAGCCCGGCCGATCTTTGCCAAAAACTGATCAGCAAAATGGCCAACTGATATCTTCTGTACCTTTTATAAATTTTCAAAATAGATTCAGGATTTTGTGCGGAAACGTAAACAAATTCTTTTGCACTTTTCTGCTAATTATAAAGTAACGATTTGGCAAATTGATAAACGCGAGTTTTATTGAATAGCTTTTGAATCTTTAAAGTTCTGCTTACATATATAAATGGCGAAAACAAACTTCACCTTTGAGAAATTAAACAAGAAAAAATGTGTACATTTAAAAAAAAATCCTTTTGCTTATTTTTTATGTAAAATATAAATACAGCAAATATGCTTTCACAATATTTGATATTTTGCTATGCATTTGTATGTAATACACTTAAAATAACTGAAATTCTCTTACCTTATTATTGAAATCAAGAAGAGGTGCAGCCAATAAAATAGTTGATGTTCGAATAAAATTTTCACAGGAAGTTTTCAGTTGACGATCAACATCTTTACGAGAATCTAGCAATTGTTCCTTTACTTGGGGCGTTCCATCAAGTAAAAACTCCAAAATCGCATTATTAGTTCCCAAAGAAAACAATTGCTTTCGCTTCTGAAGTAAACCAAAAGCAGCAGTCTTCACTTTGCTAAAATCCAATCGCATTTCTTTCACAGTAAAATCAACTTGAAATGGGGCAATTTGTTCGCGTAAGATCAGTAGATGTTTGATTTGGAATAATTCACCATCAACAATTGTCTAAAAGTTAATTAAAATCATGGTAATAATTTGATAGTAATTTAAAAAAAAAGTTATATATTTATATGAAAAATCAATTACCTTTTTTGAAGATATTGATTGTGCAGCGCTTGCTACACTCTGTATACATAATGACAGAGCCTCTTGTGATAAACCCTGGAAAATCGGTCTGTCCACACAGCGATACAATCGAGACAAACAGACTAGTGTGCGCCTCACTGTAGGGTACCACATTCCATGCAGATCAGCTGGAGAACCTAAAAATAATATATATTTAATATTAGTAACTTTGCTGAAAATCCTAGAAAGGATTGTTGAAAAATTTTAATATCAAAAATAAACAATCTATCTAAAATGTTTCTACTTACTAATTAATCTGGATTTTGCTTGATCAGAATTTATTCTAGCTACTTCTTGAGATGTATTAGAAGTAGTAGATGAAATAGACGATCTTGAATCTGACCTCCGCAGCGGATGCTCTTGTAGAGATTGTGCTATGCTCTAGAATTGAATTTACCATGAAGATATTACAAACTAGTTTTTAGACAAAACTATTGTGGATACTACCTTGTGGACGCACTTGAGAAATACCAAATCAAAAATAAATGTTAAATTACAAAAATTACACATAATCACCTCCATCATTTCCAACTTCTCAGGATAAGCAAGATCGCCAGGGGCGGGAGAATATTGCAGAATATCAGTTTGTAAATATAAGTGAGCTCGGAAAACCAATCTTTCCTGAACATCCTGCAGAAGTTGCCACACAATTTGTGAAAATGCTTCCAGGGCTTCAGCTTTCGCCAAAAAAAAAAAACCACTGAAGTAATTTTCATAGCACCATAAAATCCAAAAATAAGTTTTGCAAAATATTATAGTGAACTTAATATTATATAGATAATAAAATACATACAATTATTTTGAACATGTTCATCAAGCATTTCCACTTTTAAAATACTGCAAAGCTCAGCTAAGGTTTCTAAATGATTTATATGGATTATTAAAGGTCTCAACATGTCATACAATGTAGAACACAATCCATGCAGATAGTCACTGAAATTATTTTAAATTTATTTATATATTCGAACAAGATAGTTATAACATTATTTATCAATTAAACAGAATCTGAATTAGATATAGACATAAAAGCAATATTTTAGAGGCAGATTATATACATTAAAATATAAATTCAAAATATTGAATTAAAAAAAAATACTTACAAAAGTTGTGGACTTTTTTCTGTAAAAAATTGGCAGAACAATCTATACTCATCCTGACAAATATGAATCAAAAAAGCACAACTTTTTCGAACAAGTGCGCAATGATCACCATGATGAACTGAACTGTTCTCTCCATCATTGCAAAGATTTAGAATAGTACCTCGAACATCTAAACATAATTTATTCAATTAGTATATAGTATAAACACACACACACACACACACACACACACACACACACATATATATATATATATATATATATATATATATATCTTGATATTGTTTACTTCGACATTGAAACATAGTATGATAATGTTTTTCAGCCACAAGTCAAAAAAATAAAAATAGAACGTAAATATAAATCTTTTTTAATACGTTTCGAGCTATTCTGCTAGCTCATCATTCAGCTAAAATACAAACAGAGTAATAAAACAAAGTAACAAAATAAAATAAAACAGAAATAAAATTAAACATACTTTATATATATAAATATAAAGTGATGGTATTTTTCAGATGGTGAAATATTATGATAGAATTGTTCTTGTGCATCTATCCAATAATTAAACAATTTTAGTGAATAAATTTGTCTTAATTGCCAAACGTTTGAGGTCCTGTTGACCCATCTTCAAATGCATATAAATAATTTTAAAAAATGTTGCACCAATTAATATAACTACAATTTTTTTAATAAATATTAAATTAATTAAAATAAAAATAAAATAAATGAAAAGATTCTCATCGAGACATGTTATTCGTTTGGAATTTGTTTAACAAGTAAAAAACTTGTTACTTGTTTTTACATGTAAATTCAAAATTTAACAAGTAAAGACTTAATTTTAGTTAATTTTTAAATTAATATATATATATATATATATATATATATATATATAGTGTCAATCTGAACATTATTCTTATAAACTTACCATTGGTCATAATTTGCATTCTCTGAGATATGAAATGGTTCTGCAATTCTGCAAGTAATAGCCTATAGCTGCAAATATTTATCAAATATTGTTTACATGATTTTTAAAACAAAACTCATGCAAAAAAATTACTTACTCATCATAAACTTCACATCTCTTTTCAACTTCCTCAATTATCTTTTTTATTTTAGGAATGCATGTTTGAAATTTTCCATAGAACAAGGCAAAACTATCAGAACCATTTTGTAATTGTAGTTTAGAACCTATAACCTATTTCATATTATTCAAATTAATTAACAGAAGTTAATTAGAAATAAATGTATAAAATATATAAAAATTTTAATATTCATTTCAATTCCCATCCAATTATCATTCACCGACAAAAGCAAAACACAAATACAATTATATTGAAGAAAAATATTTGAGCTAAAATATAAAGCAATTTAAAAGCATGAAGCTCACAGAATATTTTTATCCTTATGAACATAATGTAGTATATTTAACTTCTAACCAAAAAAGTCTGCACAGAGAATGCCGTTATAAATTCTTATTCTTATTTCAAAATATTTTGTAATGTAACATTAATTCATATATACGAATGCATATTTATATGCACTATTTCAAACAAAAAAATCCAAAATGAAAATGTCTTGTTGACGGAACTATGTACGTTCCATTCACAAGTTACAACCGTTAAAAGCATGTTCTTAGTAAACAAAAAATTTATAAGTATCATATACAAAATGTAGATGAGTAAAATATTGTTTTGTAATAAATTTAGATTTATAATTTTGCATGTTATGTAATCAATTGAGTCACACAAATTATGTTACTGAAGTGTTTTGAAAAAAAATGTAAAAAGAATTCAGAATTGTTTTTTCTTCAATTTGAAGCATCTTAAATTATTAATAAATAAATAAATAAATTATGTTGAAAGGACTTGGTGCCTTCAAATTTTGATTTTTCAATCTGATTGGCCTAACTCCATTCTTGAATACACATATTATTCACTTAATAGGAATTGAAATAGGAATTATAAATTTAACACCCCCAGATACACTTAAGCAGAACAACTTATTAACACTCTATATGTATACACCTAAGTCTGTTTTTACACGGAGATTGGTTCCAGAAGAAGCCGTGTAAAAAAAAAAACTTGTAAAAAAAGACATTGATCTTATACAAAAATGGGTGATTTGTTCCTACTCTCTAAAACCTATTAAAATTAGTGAAAAACAAGAATTTTCAAGAACAAGAATACATGTTTATTTTAATAATAATTCCCCTAAATTAGTGCTATTCACATTTGCTTTGATCAGTATTGTTTGTACGCACTAAAGGGGAATTCACTTAAATCTTTAATCTAGTGTTCGCAAACTATCGATATTATCGATGGTTTCATCAGACTTGTTTCTTTCATAAATACTTTTTTGTGATATGAACATACTTCGCAAAAATTAAATTTGACAAAAAAAATTAAGTACATAAAATTTCAAATCGTGCTAAATGGAATAAAATCGTGTAAAAAATTAAAAATATTCAATTTTCAAACCGTGTTATATCAAAACCGTGTACAAAAAGACCGTGTAAAAACAGAATTAGGTGTATTTTTAAATAAAAATAATGATTTAAATATTGCGATTTTAACATAAATGAACATAAGCCATTTTCAACATGAACAGTTCCTATAATAAAAATACTATATATAAATACATATAGTTAATTGAATGTTGAAAATACCTGGTCTGTTGCATTATTTAGAACTTGCATGACATAATTGCGAATGAGAGTAATAGCTTTGTACAAACAATGCCTATACCTTGCTTCAAAAATTGGAGCTTCTTTGCAATTCGGCTAAAATGGTAAAATCATAAATTGTATATATATATATATAATAAAAATGAATAAAATATTTAACATAAAAGAATACAATCAGATCTTATCAGCAACAGTCATAGTGGAATCAACACAATGGTGACTCAACACATCAATAAATCATAAATTTGCATCATACAATAATTAATTTCCATTTTTGCTCCAAATTCAAGAATATAAATTAGAATTAGGACAAAATAATTACTAAACCAATAATACATTAAAATTGTATTGATTTATGTTCCTAATTTAATAAAACATGAAACTGCTTACATGGTTTTTCATGTACAATATGCATTCATCAATTTTATTGAGAACTTGAATAAAAGAATCACTAGTAACTGCTAATGTTTTCCCACAAGATAACCGTTGTCCTAGTTTTTCAGCTTGGTTAAAGTATTGCAATCTATCACATATATCATTGCAGATAATGTTTAATTTATTTTGATCTGAAAGCAGATGCTCACTTGCATTATTTAATAAACTTGTATTAACTGATACTAAGCTGTGTTCAGAAGCCAATTCATTTAATGCTTGAACTGAATCATCAATCTGAAATATAAAAATAAACATAATACTAGTATTGAACAAATAAAATACTGCATAAAAACTAGGCTTGGACCGAATATTCGGTATTCGGCACCTCTTTTGACATTCGGTCGGATAACGAACAAAAATATGTATCTGCATAAAGAATTCTTGAATTTTGTTAAATTATGAATTGAAATTAAAATAAACTCTGTACCTCAAAAGGAAACCATGTGTAATGACGATACCATTACCATGGGGCAAATAGAGGCCCATTATTCTAGGACCCATCTAGTACAACTACACACTTTGTATAATCACATTTATAGATAGATCCAAAAAGCTTACGATGTGATGGTTTAAATAACATATGATTGGAGATGACTTCTTGATTGTATACATAATAAATTATATTTTGATAACTTTTGAGATTATAAACACATCAAAAACATCCTTCTGAATACTCCTCAAACAATTTGTTACGAACAATATGTCATCAAACAATATGTTACTGTTATATGTTTGTTATTTTTAAATGGAATCAATAAATAATTATGCTTGAGTGTTTGCATATATACAATTAAGTTTCATCCTTATTTATGAATTTATCTTATTTATTAAAAATTAGTAATAAAATCTCTTTTTAAGAATTAGTAATATAATATATCAAGTTATGACAATCCATAAAATTCGATAAGCAGGAGAATTCAATTTTTTGTTTTTGAACTAGAATGCAGGAAAGAATTTATCAGTGCCAGTAAGTAAAGTTTATACAACAGCTTTTCTCCAAAACTGCTGGGGTAGTCTCGAGATAAAAACCTAAACTACTTTCTAAAAATGTAGAAAAAGTAGTTTTGAATCCTGGTATTCTAAATTTCTTATTTTTCCTAATTTATAAACTATCTAATATGTAAAATAATTATATAAAAATGGTACTTAAATGTTCATAAGATTATTTAATTATTCGGTAATCAGTCAGTAATAGTATAAATGGTGCTGAATTTTCGAAACGAGTAATTGAATAGTCTTTGCAAGACCAGGCATATCACTCTAATAAACATGTAGCGTGTCAGTGATATAACAACTGTGTACAGTGATTACAATAATACGAGAGTATATTCCAAATATTTGGTATTTTGCTGAATACACTATTTGTTAAAGTCTAATAAAAACATAATATATTTCATTCCAGCTGTACTTCAAGTGTTGCAAATCAAAACATGGTTTTGCACAATTTTTTAATATATTCTCATTTACTTACTATTTTGAGTAAGGCGTCACATTCAGAACTTCTAAGAGATAACTGCGAAAAATATGATTCATATGTTTCATCATCATTTTTTATCAATCTATCTTCAACTTCTGAGTAAGATTTTAAAAACTCTTGCATGGAACATTGCTCGAAATCTTCATTTCTAATAAATTCTTCATAAGAACCAGTAACTACCTGTGGCATATTATATATAATTAGAATCATATACTTTTAGCAACAGGGTAGTAAATAGTATCTTTGTATATTGTATTGTTATATATTTATTGTAATCCATCCTTGTTCTCGATCATATTAGGAAAGTTATAAATATTATTCATTTAAAAATATATAAAATAAGATCAAGTTAGATGCATTAAACATACCACAGATCAAATATTGCAATACCTGAGATAATTCAAAGAAGATTTCACGTTGAACCGTTGACAGAGGAGCCAGTGCATGGTCAGGAATCTCCCACTGGAGAAGTTTGTTTTGAATTCTGCGTATATTTGAATTTTCAGATTTTGCACTTTCAATATCCTCCATAATGTTTATGATTTTTTACTTCGATTTTATTCGAACGTTTATTTCTTCATGCTTTTTATAGATTATCTTAACTTATTATTATTATTACTATTCTATCAAATTATTTCTGTTAATTTTAAATACAAATATCTGACCTGTTAAGGTCAACCGTCCAATATTTACATCATCTTCAAATAACTCTGGTTTGCAATTGCAACGTCAAGACAACACGGCCACCCACTGCACTAGCATATTTAATCTAAGGAAGGCACAGTATCTGATAAAATATATAATATATTGGTATATAATTGGTAGAAATCGGCTCCACCATAGCAGTAGACACACGGCATCAAGACATGCTTCTATTCATTATGAATTATGTATTATTATATTGTCTAGGTATTTGACATTGCTAATTTCTACAAGAAGATTTGTCTGCTAATTTGACAACCTTTGTACCAACACACAAAAAGAAATCGACGTTAATAAAAACGCGTCCCCATCATAGATAGAAGAATAAAATAGATCGCAATGCCTTGTAATTTTACGTTACCACGTTACCGTTATGTTTATATATCTATGGACGTTACCATTAGATTAGAAATGCATTATATTTATGTATTTATGTTTACTTATCCTATGTGCATTAGATCGGCTATGTCCAACCTGCGGCCCGATGGCGATTTTTGTGCGGCCCCATGACAAACAGCAATCGCTCAAATTATTATTTTCAATTTAAATAAATAAAATAATTTTTGTAAAGGCTAATATAGAAGTCTGAGCACTAAGTCAGCTTCAACCGAAAGTAATGGTCATTAATCGAATGAATAGATGTCGATATCAGTTCAAGTCGAACCCTCGACGCGGACGGACGTGTGAAAGTGAATGCTCTCGCGTCAAATTATTATACTGTGTATGTAAACCATAATCAAAGTACGAAATTAATGTAGTTTTTACAAACATTAAATAAGTGATATTTTATAACAGTGTACTTAACTTGTATAGTAATTAGTGTGTTGACATTACACATTTTTGTGTCACCCTTATGGGGACACAATGAACAAACTTTCTCTTACCAAAACAAATAATATATTACATGAAGATTTGCAAACATGTTCGGATCAAACCACAGAAAAATTACGTCTCAAATTATCAATAATTTAAACGGAAATTCGATTAATTGTCAAGAAAAATGGATACTGAACAAACTATTCCAAAACCGATGCCTCGGAAAAGCGTGAAAATTCATATAGAAAATCCAACTAAGCAGACCCGGACCCCATCAGAAAACTCACTTTTGAACGATTCTTCATCTTGTTTAGATAATGTTCATCCTGTGTCGATTTCACACAACCAACCACCATCGACCTCCAAACAAGGATCAAAAGTCATGAGCTTTGAAGAATGGATCGAGGTTAAGTACAAAAAACATAAAGCAAATAAACCTGCAGAGTATTGGTTAAACCCTACATTAACCAGCAATTCCTTTGAAATTTTGAATGAAGTTCAAGAGCCAGAGCCAACAGAGAAAGAAGTAGTCTTAAAACCGCCACCAATTTTTGTCCATGATGTTAAAGACATCAGACCTTTGTCAATTTTACTAGAAACACACGCCAAAGGTAACTATACTAACAAAATTGTTGGTACAGATCAAGTCAGAATACAGTTGAGTTCTGCACAGCTATATAACAAAATTTTGAACCTCTTAAAAATTAGAAACACACAGATGCACTCTTTTCAAAGCAAAACCAACCGAACATTTAAAGTAGTCATTAGAAATATTCACTTCAGCACCGATATAAAAGACATCAAAAATGAAATTGAATCTCATGGACACAAAGTTGTGTATATAGCTAACATCAAGCACAGATTTACTCGTGCTCCACTGCATATGTTTATGGTAGAATTGGAACAAAACGCTAACAATAAAGACATCTTCAACATTTTGTCAATTTTTGAATAGAATTAGAGTTAAAATTGAGCCCAAAAATCCAACAAGAGAAATTGTACAGTGTACAAAATGTCAACGTTATGGTCACACTAAATCGTATTGTTTCAGAGACGCAAGATGTGTGAAATGTGCTGGCGATCATCTCAGTAAAAAATGCGAATGGACAGATCGCATCAACAAAAACGTCAAATGCGTACTTTGTAAAGAAAACCACCCAGCCAACTACAAGGTTGTAAGGAATACAAACAATTATTTGCTCAAAGATTTCCCCCAATTCGCACCAGATATTATCCAACAGAAAATACTATAAACAGACCGTCATATGTTCAATCTAATAAATCGTACGCGCAAGCCACAAACCCAATAGACCAAATTATGCCAGATCCAAATGTCTGCAACCAGCAACAAGCTAATTCCGACATTGATGAGCTGAAATCTATGATGAAAGATTTAGTAGGCAAATTTAGTATCATACTAAATTTACTAACCACCGTCGTTTCAAAATTAAAATGAATAGTAACTCATTAATAATTGGAATCTGGAATGCCAATGGTCTGCTCAACATAGGCAAGAATTAGAAATATTTTTAATAGAATACAAAATAGATATTATGTTAATCTCAGAAACCCACTTTACAAACTTAAACTATTTCAAATTAAACAATTATAATTTTTACAATACTAATCATCCGGATGGAACAGCTCACGGTGGAACTGCTATAATAATAAGAAAAAACATCAAACATACCAAAACACATCTGTCAATGAGGATTTTATACAAGCCACATCACTAACAATTCAACAACAAACTGAAAAATTAATAATATCTGCAATTTACTGTCCACCAAAACACAAGATCACCTGTGAACAATTTGAAAATTTTTTCGGAACACTTCAGAGAAATTCATAGCGGGAGGAGACTTTAATGCGAAGCATACCTTTTGGGGATCTCGATTGGCAAATCCAAGGGAGAACGAACTTTATAAACCGTCCAGAAACACGGGCTAACGACCCTATCCACTGGCGAGCCCACATACTGGCCGAGTGATCTGCGCAAATTACCTGATCTATTGGATTTCTGCGTCTTGAAGGTATAGCAAATGAACACATTCAGGCTAAATCTTGTCTTGATCTAAGTTCTGACCACACACCGATAATAGTCACATACAGTACAAAAATTTTAGAAGACAAGAAAAATGATTTTTTAACTAATAAGTATACAAACTGGGAATTATTCCGAAACATTATAGAGCAAAATCTCAACTGTAATATACCATTGAAAAACAAACATGACCTGAAAAATGCTGTTGATAAATTTAGTGCAATTGTAATAGACGCAGCTAGAAAAAGTACCCCACCACAAATTAAAAGAAAATTCACACTTGCTCTATAGACACCAAAGCTCTTATTGCAGAGAAAAGGAGGCTAAGAAAAAGATGGCAGCTAACCAGATCTCCACAAGACAAAACGCAATTGAACAGAATGTCTAAATTGATTAAACAATAGATAACAACGTTTAAAAACGACCAATTTCAAGACTTTTATCCATTTAACAATATCAGATCATTCGATTTGGAAAGCCACAAAAAACTTAAAACGTCCTGCCATTACTATACCTCCAATTAGAAAACCGGACAACACTTGGGCACGCAGTGATTTAGAAAAAGCAGAATATTTCTCGACTTACTTCAAGGAAGTTTTTACGCCAAATTCTTCAAAATCCTCGGAACAAGAAGAAAAATTTATTTTTGATTCTTTGAAAGAAGTTCAGTTAAATTTTTCATCAAACATCATTATCAAAGTTCCAGAAATTACAAATGAAATCCGAAGAGCAAAATCTGCAAAAGCACCTGGCGTAGACAACATTAATATTAATATACTTAAAGAGCTTCCCTACAAAGCCTACCGTTTCATAACAATACAATCTGTTTAACGGTATAATAAGACTTAAATCATATCCCGATCAATGGAAAATTGCTAAAATCATAATTATTCCGAAGCCTGGTAAAAATCCGAATGAAGTCCAAAGTTATAGACCAATTAGTTTACTTCCAACGTTATCCAAAATATTCGAAAAGGTCTTAATTAGAAAAATAAAACCATTTATTTATGATAGCAACGTTATCCCTGAGCATCAATTTGGATTTTTAGAAAAACATGGCACACCAGAGCAATATCATAGAATTGTCGACAATATAAACAAGGCTTACCAAAACAAGAACTACTGTTCAGCTGTTTTCCTCGATATTAGTCAGGCATTTGATAAGGTGTGGCACCCCGGCCTACTTTACAAAATAAAAAATGCATTGCCGATTGATATATACCTAATAATAAAGTCTTACCTAGAAGGTAGAACATTCTTTGTTAGTGTAAGGGGTGAAACATCCTCATTACATCCTGTCAGATCGGGAGTGCCTCAAGGTAGTGTCATTGGGCCACTATTATACCTCATATACACTGCGGACCTACCACAGAAAGAAGACATTTTGACAGCAACATATGCGACGACACACGGCATAATGGCAACACATGAAGATCCCATAATCACATCAAAAATGCTGCAGGATCATCTTGACGTGATACAAAATGGTTAAGCTTGTGGAGAATAGAAGTTAACAGCAGCAAGTCAAAACACATCACTTTCACTCTTTGCAAAGGGACTTGTCCTGCAGTAAGACTTAATGACGAAATTATAGATCAAACAGACACAGTAAAATATCTAGGTTTACACCTGGATAAGAGACTAACCTGGAAAGAACACATTAAGAAAAAGAGAAAGCAGCTAGAAGAAACCAGAAGAAGATATCATTGGCTCCTTGGACGAAAATTAAAACTTGACACTCATAATAAAATTTACCTCTATAAAGCCATCATTAAACCCATTTAGCATATTGGCATACAGCTATGGGGATCAACTTCCAACTCAAACGCTTTAATAATTCAAAGATTTCAAACAAGTTATTAAAAGAAATTTTGAAAGC
>NW_020538040.1:125820210-125850796 GCF_003426905.1 Ctenocephalides felis
AGTACAGTACAAATACGTTGCAATTCAAAATGCAATACAAATACGATCAGGGTATATACAATGCAATCTTTGCAAAAATGTTTCCATAAAGTTCGCATTTTAGATTGGTTAAATAATCTAGCTATTATTTCGTAAAATTCTTTTACCATTAAAAAATACTTTGCATCTGTTTGACAGTCCGCCTATGGGAAAAAGGGACAGATAAAAAAAATTAGAAAAATTGTACAAAAGCATATTTCTATAATCGGAAGCTAATTGGAAATTTATTGAACGGTATTTAATTGTTGGATACATGTTAAATGTTATCATATAGTTCATTTAGATTAGACAGAATAATTACTAAAAGTCAAATTGGATCGTTGTGCCGCACCTTACCCTGTATAATAAGTATCCTTAAAGTACTCTAGATATGAATTTTTGCAATATTTATTGAGAAATTCTGTTGAACTAAATCGACGATGGAAACTATATACATTTAAGATAGTTTAAGTGTGCAAGGATTTCGTTTTGTTGCCTAAATAGTGGAATAAAGTTGTAAAATATATTCCTTATGATGTTCCCTTGGTGTTGCTGAATAAAAGCTATAATAGAATTAAAAAAGGAATGATGAATATGTAGTGCAATTAGTACGACGCTTATCGTTAGTGCCACCAGCGCGGCCGGTAATCCAATGATCGATGTCTAATAGTCCAGACTGCGCAATATACTTTCATCGCCGTACTTTCCATTGTCCGGCATACAAGGACTTTATTCACGAGAAGAATTTTTAGTTTTTATTTTTTATAAATATTACAAATAGTTTTGATAAAAAATCAGTAAAGTTAGGAATTTTTTAACAACAATATTTAAAAGTGGAGAGAAGAATATTTGAAAATCCATAACATAAGCTTTTCCTCTTGTTGTAAGTTTTTGAAGTCGTGGCACTGTTGCTTACTTTATGAGATCTTAATATAATTTTTAAGTATATGTTATTTATTTGTTCTATTATACAAAAGATAAATCAAGTAAATAACTATTCCAACTCTGCTGATGAATATTTTTGACGAAATACCAGATCAAGGTTAATTACAGTGTTATTTCTGCAAAAAAAAAATATTTTGCATTGAAGCTTTCATTTTGTAAAATCCTTTTAAAATTAAAATAAGACATTGGACATGTTTTTCTTCTGGCCGTCTCAATTTACCTAGCCTATGGGGTAAAAAGGACCAGGTTACAAATGTTTGAAAAACAATATAAAACACATTTCCACAATGATAAATTAGCAAAGAGTTAATTTTGAATGAGACTAAATTTAGAAAAAGTATGTGTATGTGTGTTTGTTAGCCGATCTTTGACCTTTCTTCGTCGTTTTCTCATAAAAGGCTGAATCAATTTCAGAAATTCAAAAGCCATTCAATGTAATTCGATAATTTTATCAAAATAGTATTTTTATTCTAAAATGTCTGTTTTAGCTGATTTTTGGTAGTTTTTTAAAAACATTTTTTTTTCTAAAAATATAAATATTATTAACTTCCCGTAGGGCAAATTATAGTAATCGCAAAAAATTGAAAATGAAAATTTTTATATATCTTTACGTTTCAAAGGTTTTTTTAATATTTTGGCATACCTTAGAAAAAATGGATGTGTGTGTGTGTGCGTGTGTGTGTGTGCGAATACAAATTTTCGTCGACGATTTCGAGAACACCGATCAACCGATTTGAATAATTTAAAAAACATTCGATTCGTATTGATAAGGAGACGTGCTGATTAGTTTTTGGCTAAGGCAGGTCTAGCCATTCCAAAGATACGAGGCAAAAAGTGCCTCAGTTTTTAAGAGAATGGAACGTCCGATTTCAATAATTCATAAAACATTATACTTCTATTGACGAAATGAACAACCGGTAAAATTTTTGGAAAGGCAGGTCTAGAACTGCAGGTTATGAACTCTCAATAAAAAGAAGTTAAAAAAATGTCATTTGGCGGTCAAAAATGTTTATTGGGCATATGTACATCAAATTATCAGATATTTTATAGAGATTTTAATATTGTGTGCACATTTTGTGTATTTTCTTTTTGGGTTCCGTACCAAGTATTTAATTTTGAAGTTTATTTATATGATTCAAACAAATGTCCTCGACATTTTCGACAGTATGGAATAACCGATTTGTATAATTAAAAAATCATTCGGTTCGTACTCGATCGCGAGGCGTTTTTGCAAAAGACAATTTTGCCGTTTCAGATGTATGGAGCGCAGAGGGGGTAAAAACGGTTAAGCAGTTTTTGAGAGAACGGATTATCCGATTGGATTAATTCAAAAAACATTTTGCTTGAGTAGATGGTGTGCAAAAATGCATTTACAGAAAAATTAATAATTTTGAAATTTACAAAAAAAAAAATCAAAATTTTCAAAAAAATTCAAAGTTTCAAACAAATAACATTTTCAAAATTTTTCATCAATTTTTTAAAAAAAAATAAGTGTTAAAAAATTAAAAAAAAACAAAAATTTACAAAAATTTTAGAATATTTCGAAAACTAAAAAAAAACGAACATTTTCAAAAATTTCCAAATTTTCAAAATATTTAAATAAACGTTTATTTAAATTGCAAAAAAATTAAACTTCGAAAAAATTCAGAATTTGGAAAAAAATCTAAATTATCAAAAAAATCAAATTTAAAAAAATGGACTCTTGTAAACGTACACATAAGTTGTTTATAAAATACGCTCATCGCCCAATTTAAAAAGCACTTATAAATTTACAGTATGTATTTATGATAAGTAATCTATATGAAATTTTTAAAATAATTATTGATTATTTTCATTCCTCGAAAGTTTAATTATGGTACGGGAAGTTCCAGCAATTTGCCTTAAGGCACGATGCCATGCGCCCCACTAGTTTTAAAAATTCACTTTAAATCTGTCTGTGAATTACCATATAATTGTTTTCTGAATACGCGCAGCTTCTATGAGTATGCGCTGAAACATTATTTTAACTAAAAACAGCGAATAAATTTATCAGTTTCAAATTTTGCAAAAAATCTATAAATATTTTTTCTTATAAATAAATAATTTTTAATGTATTAGCAGTCTCATCAAATATAATATATTCAAATTTATACCGAAGCGATAAAGTTTGTTACAAACAAGTTCTATACCAATAAGAATTTGTAGTGAACAAACATTAATAACCTGCAATGAGAAAATTACGTTTTACAAATAATATCTAAAGCAACATTTTATTAAGATAGAATATATCTTATATTTTTCGATCTATATGTTTTTTCGCTTTTAAGCTTTCATTAAAATTTTGTTCAATTTTCTTCATAATTAACTTGGAAAACTTAGCACTTGTTTGTTTGTTTTCATATTTTTTCCTAATTTTTGTGAAATTGAAAATAAAAGTTTAAATTTAATAATGTGAGAGCTTCCGCTTTTGGAATTTTGTATTCGGCAATTTTCTCATCTACAAAACGTATTGATTCATTTAAGTATATTTGCTGTGTATTTTCATTATCAAGTAATTTTGAATATTGAATTTAAACCTATACTTTTCGAAAATCCGGGACAATCCGAGACAAAAGATCTAAATCCGAGACATTTGTGCTATCTGGGACTGTCCCGGCTACATTCCGATATTGATTATTGTAAGAATAATCAATGCAATTTCCAATCGATATTTTTGAAATAAACTTATACCTGTATTGTATTGATTATAGTGAACAAACTCGTGCTTAACTTATCTTATATCCTAAATGAGCGGTCTATTATTTTAAACATTAATAAATTTTCATATTAAAACTATTTTTGTAGGACAATAATATTTTAAACTGTTTAAAGTTTAAACTAACTAAGCATCGCCAATTGGAAAAATTAGAGATATATGATGCCAATTTAATTTATGTGATTTCATAGATTTTTCCGAAAATAAGTATTATTTTTACTTCAAATATGTTTAACATCTACATTATTATATAATTTAATTTTTGCATTTGTTTTGAATTGTTAATAAAACTCAAACTTAATTCTGTTGAACAAATACTAGCTATTTTATAGAATACATAGAAAACGAGGAGCAGTAGTCGTAATCAAACACACCACTTTCATTTATATAATGAAAAGTCAAGTAAAATCATGTAAAAATAGTTAGTAAGTAGTATAATTGAAGATAATGTAATAACATTTTATAAAATAACAGATTTTTCGACATGCACAATGGCAGCTTTTATAGAGGTTATATAAAGATACTGTTGAATCTAACTTAAAATTAACAATATATCTTATAAAACAATTAAATAACGTATACTTAAAGTCTCGTAAACTAACCAACAGTGCTTAAAACCAAAATAAACAACAGCGAAAGAAAATACTTTTGTATGTATTTTCAAACATTGCAGTTTATCTCCCGGTAGCAACGTCGTGAAAATCAGGGTGATGTCTGATTATACATATTTTTCCCTCTACTTTCAAATATTTTTGTTAAAATATTCTTTACTTTACTGGTTTTAAAGATATCGATGGCGGACCTATTTACCCGCGGACCTTTAATCCCCGCTCTACCTTTTATATTTACGTAACATTGAACACGATACAATTTAATAGACATAAAACAAAAAATACAATAGAGCCGACATTGTTAACTAATCGAGGCCCGCGTCCTCCCCAGAAAGTTCCTGAGCAATCACCTGTTCACCCCGCGAACTCATTTGCTTGCCGACCACCCCGTGGCACTCAGTATGACCGCAACAGAGCAATAAACAGGACCTACAGTTTAAACTACATCTAAACAAATAAATGTTGGACACATGTCGAATAATTTATTATCAGCATGTACATTCGATTTTATCAACTTAAACATACGCGTTAGGTTTAAACAAATGTAACAATGTATGTCATTAAGACGATATCCAAGTACAAATTTCGTTTAAAATAAATTTGATTCAAAATTGAATTTAAAAACCCAATTTACGCAAACATTTGTTAATGAAAATATAGAGTGATGTGATTATTAAAAACTGTGGATGTGCCTTTTAATAATATATGTAGTACGTAATGCACTCTAATGTAAATCGATAGTTGAATGTGAATTTAGAAAATTGGGCTCCATCCATTGGGCCCAAGGACTATTGTTGACTTATTTAAGTGCTTTTTGGCACAATGGGGATTTGCCTCGATACAGGTGAGTTGATGATAAACAAAGACATGTGATTTTTAAATCGTCTACACATTATTATTTCTGTTTATTGGGCCAGCGGTGGCGATATCGGTTAGGACGTGGGCTAGCACCAACTAGTCCCGGGTTTGCTGGTTCGATTCCCGCTACCGCCGTAGCCCTACATCAGGCAACTTTGATGTCAAATTTTCACTTGGGGTTATAGATCACAATATAATTTCAAGTGGAAATCGTCCTTCGTGGACATAGTTGCATCACTCAATCATATGATAACTATGAGCTAATATAAACCCCACACACAGGAAAATAGTAAACCGAAAAGTTGCCTCTCATAAAAATACGTTAGGTCATAAGTCGTCAACAAAGCTTATAGAACATCTAAAGTAAGAGTTCTGAATGCTGTTGAAACAATAAAAACAAATCTATTTATTACAACATATTTGTACCAGATTATAATTATCACAATAAATATATAAAGCCGATTGACGTTAATCAATTAAATAATTATGATAAAAAAATCATCATATTTTCATGATATGTATGATATTATTAACTTCCCGAAAGAGAAGTTTATATTTTTGCAAAAAATCCGACTTGCATGGCGTTTCAAGTCATTCTGAATCGTTTGAGACCAAACTTCAAATAGTATGTGTGTGCATGAGTCGATATTTAATGGTTTGACGACGCTTTTTCAGAAACCCCTGAACTAACTTTGAAAATTTAAATGCAGTTTAAAAGTTATACGTTAGGGTTTGTGTTGATTAGTATTTGGCAAAGATCGACAGATTGTTTCTTTGTAATCAAATAAAACATTTTATATAAAACTTGACATAGCGATATAGTTCATGATTATTCTAAAATATTATAGTCATATGAAAATTGATTGAATTATAAAAAATTATTCAAGTTCGGAATAATGAGCATTGGTTTTAGGGTACACAAACTAGTACAATTACACATAAAGTATGTTTGAATGATATCAATTGGAAATCACATTGATTAGCTTTAAGTGAAAGCAAAAACTTCCCGTAGGGTAAGTTTTTGTATTCGTCCAAAAATCGGCATTTTGGCATACCTAAAAAGAATGGATGTGTGTGTATGTATGTATGGATACAATTTATCGTTCACGTTTTCGAGCGCACGGATCAACCGATTTGAATGGTTAAAAAATATTCGATTCCTATTGATAGAGACATGTGCTGATTAGTTTTTGGCAAAGGCAGGTTTAGCCGTTTCGGAGATACGGGGCAACGAGTGCAGACGATAGAAATCGAGTTTTTGAGAGTACAGAGCATTTGATTTGAATGATCCAAGAAACATTCAGTTTGTAATGATGGATAGAAGAGGTGATTAGTTTGAGAGCTAAATGTGCAAAAACTTTATGCTTGTATTTACGAAATGATTGCTATTGGGATTTTTCTCATTTTTTTTAGTTTCCAAAACATATTTTTTTTGAATATCGAAAATAATTCGTATTTTAATTTTAATTCTAGCTAAAGTTCTGAAGCTCACTTATATACTTCAAATAAATAATTTCAACTTTGCACTTTAGTTTATATAATTCTTATAAATATTTGACAATGTCCTTCATTTTAAATTCGATTGATTAAAATTGTTTATTTACTTTTCTGTAAACATAAGTAAGTTATAGTATTTATAATTTGAAAACATTTAATATTCTTCGAATATCACATTACGATACAAGAAATTCCATACAGTACTAGTTAGTTTTTAAGTCAGAAATGTTCGTATTTTATAATCCATCAAGTGCGCATATATATATATATATATATATATATATATATATATATATATATATATATATATATAGATTTTTTTGTTTGACGTTGAGACATATCTTGAATAATGATTTTCAGCCAGTCGTCGAAATAAAAGAAACAAATAAATACAAATATTTATTTATAATATACTAATATAATATATATATTTTTTGAAAAAGATGAAAAATTTCCAAAATTTGAATTTTTTGAAACTTTGAATATTTTATTTGAAATGCATTTTTGCACACCATCTACTCACCATGTTTTTTGAATTAATCTGTTCGGATAATCCGTTCTCTCATACAAATTGGTTATTCCATACTGTCGAAAATGTCGAGGACATTTGTATGAACCATATAAAAAAAACTTCAAAGTTAAAAATCTTGGCACAAAACCAAAAAAAATTAAACAAAATGTGATAATTTGATGTACATATGTCCAATAAATATTTTTGACCGCCAAATGACATTTTTTTAAATTATTGTTATTGAGAGTCTATTACCGCTGGACCTGCCTTTCCAAAAATTTTACCAGTTGTTCATTTCGTCAATACAAGTAAAATGTTCTTTGAATTATTGAAATCGGACGCTTTGTTCTCTTAAAAAGTTACCGTTTTGGCATTTTTTGCCCCGTATCTTCGGAACGGCTAGACCTGTCTTCGCCAAAAACTAATCAGCACGTCTCCTTATCAATACGAATCGAATGTTTTTAACATTCCGTAAGGCAAGTTATAGTAATCGCAAAAAAATCTAAAATGAAAATTTTTATATATCTTTACGTTTCAAAACCTTCTTTCAAAAATTTGTCAAATCCTGTTCATATGTGTATCATTCAATCTGCCATACATATACTGTATTTTATATTATTTAATTTCTGGCACATCTCAGTTGCTTTTTGGCAATAATTATGTAGACATTTCATTTTTCTTATTCATGAATTTATTATACATATGCTAATATTGTCTAGGCTCATAAGTAAATTGAAATTTTTGGCAGATGACAGTTTTCATTTGTTTTCAATGCCAAACAACGTCTCAAGTATTTTTAATGTGAAAAAATGCCTTGTCGTTTTTTACAATTTTTTAAATTTATATATATATATATATATATATATATATATATAAGTGTGTGTTTTGTATGTTATAAATATATAAAAAAATATTTATAAATCTACTTATTTCAGTTCGGACAATTATATTTGACAGCATTTTATTTCTATGTCAAATTAGTATTTTGCGCCCACATTCGCGTAAACTGGCGAACAATAATTATTAGGCACATATTGGAATATGTTTTTACCGATAACGTCTGTTCAGGTGTTTACTGATGTTTCTGTTTTGCGATAAATAAATTGGTTTATAAATTTTGCATACATATAAGAAAATATACGTATACTTAGTAACGAGCAAGGGAATCACATTCATAAACTAGCTGTAAGTGGAATTCTGTCTTAAGGCAATTAAGGCATCGTGCCTTAAGGCTAATTGCTGGAACTTCCCGTACCAAAAAATATTATTTTTAACTTCCCGTAGGGTAAGTTATAGTAATCGTCCAAAAATCGAAATCAAAAATTTTTACATTTCTCGACGTTTTGAAGGTTTCTGAACATTTTGGCATACTTCAGAAAAAATGGATGTGTGTGTGTGTGTGTGTGTGTGTGTTGTGTGTTTTGTATGTCCGCTTTTTTTCGTCCACGTTTTCGGGCGCACGGATCAACCGATTTGAATGGTTAAAAAACATTCGATTCCTATTGATAGGGAGATGTGCTGATTAGTTTTTGGCAAAGGCAGTCCAGCCGTTACGGAGATATGGAGCAAAGAGTGCAAAAAATAGAAAGCGAATTTTTGAGAGAACGGATCAACCGATTTGAATGGTTTAAAAAACACTCGATTCCTATTGATAGGGAGATGTGCTGATTAGTTTTTGGCAAAGGTAGGCCCAGAGGTTTCGGAGTTACAGAGCTAAATTTAAAAAAATGGCTGTTTTTGAGAGAACTAAGCGTCCGATTTAAATGATTCAAAGAACTTTCTGCTTTTTTCAACAAAACAATTGATTTTGGAAAAAAAAATTTTTGTTTCTAATTTTTTTTCAAAAAATTTTTTTGTAATTTTGGACTAAAAATTCAAAAAATCACCCAAGCTAAGCACAGTCTAAGCGCCACTCTGGTACAAATGTTACCCAAGTGCGTTTAGACTGTTTGTGTACTGGAGCACTTTTCCAATTTTGTGAAAATTATTGAAAAATGTGAAAATGCCGCCAAGCTGAGCACAGTATAAGTGAAAATATCGCACAGAATTATTTGCAAATGCGTTTAGACTGTGACTATGCGGGAGCACTTTTTCAATTTTGTGGAAATTTGGCAACTATTTTTTTTTTTGAAATTTGATTCGAAATGAAATGACGATTGTTAATGTTCTGGAGGTGATAAATTGATTTATTTATAATTAACTTTCCGTAGGGTAAGTTATAGTAATCGCACAAAAATCGAAAATGAAAATTTTTATATATCTTTACGTTTCAAAGGTTTCTGAATATATTGGCATACCTTAGAGAAAATTGATGTATGTGTGTGTATGTGTGTTGTGTGCGTGCATTTGTGTGTGTTCAGATACAAATTTTCGTCGACGATTTCGGGAATCGGGATGAAGCAATTTGAATAATTCAAAAACATTTTACTTGCATTATCAAGATGAAGATTTGATGAAATTTTTATGAAATTAGGTCTAGCGGTTTCGGAGATCTAGTAAAAAAAGTAAAAAAAATAACATTTGGCGGTCAACAATAATCATTAGACATTAGACATATGCACATCAAATTATCAGATATTTTATAGATTTTAACAATGAGTATACATTTTGTTAACATTCCTATGGGTTCCGTACCAATGCTTATGCGTTAGACAGCGACGCGGCGCTTACGCGCTTCGATATTTAGTCTCTATGCATTAAAGCAGTACGATTGCTTTGAAAAAAAGTTCAAAATTTCCAAAATATTTCAAAATAAATTTTTCAACAAAAACTTTTGTCAAAAATTTATATAGTTCCTCAAAAATCTATTTTTTTAGAGTAAATTTTTTTAAAAAATGTTAATCTTTTCAAAAAAAAAATAATTTTTGGTACGGGAAGTTCCAGCAATTTGCCTTAAGGCACGATGCCATGCGCCCCACTAGTTGTAAAAACGATTAACATTTTTGAAAAAAAATTACTTCGAAAAAATAAGATTTTTGACAAACAATTACACAAAAAATTACTTTTTTTTGAAAAAAAAATTTTTTTTAATTTTTTTTTTTAATTTTTTTTTTTTGAAAAAAAATGTTTTCTTTATTTTGACATATTTTGAAAGATCTAAACTTTTTTAACTTCCCGTAGGGCAAGTTATAGTAATCGCAAAAAAATCGAAAATGAAAATTTTTATATATCTTTACGTTTCAGAGGTTTCTGAACATTTTGGCATACCTTAAAAAAAATGGATGTATGTGTGTGTGTGTGTGTGTGTGTATGTGTGTGTATGTGTGTGTGTATGTATGTACGTGTGTGTATGTATGTGCGGATACAAATTTTTGTCGACGATTTCGGAAACACGGATCAACCGATTTGAATAATTCAAAAAACATTCGATTCGTATTGATAAGGAGACGTGCTGATTAGTTTTTGGCGAAGGCAGGTCTAGCCGTTCCGAAGATACGGGGCAAAAAGTGCCAAAAACGGTACCTTCGTTTTTAGGAGAACGGAGCGTCCGATTTGAATAATTAAAAAAATATTTCACTTGTATTGACAAGATGTATAATTGATCAAATTTTCATGGAGGCAGGTCTAGCGGTTTCGGAGATCTAATGAAAAAAGTAAATAAAAATGCCATTGGGCGGTTAAAAATGATCATTAGACATATGAACATCAAATTATCAGATATTTTATAGAGATTTTAACAATAAGTATATTTTTTTTTTACATTTCTGTGGGTTCCGTACCAATGCTTATGCGTTAGACGGCGGCGCGGCACTTGCGAGCTTTGACATTTCGTCTCTATGCAGTTCAAGCAGTGCGATTGCTTTGAAAAAAAGTTCAAAATTTCCAAAATATGTCAAAATGAAGAAAACATTTTTTTAAAAAAAAATTTTTTGTTTTCAAAAAATAATTTTTTTTCTCAAAAAAAAAATTTTTTTTTTTCAAAAAAAAGTAATTTTTTGTCAATTTTATAGTTTCTCAAAAATCTATTTTTTTTAAGTAAAATTTTTTCAAAAATGTTAATCGTTTTTAAAAAAATAATAATTTTTGGTACGGGAAGTTCGAGCAATTTGCCTTAAGGCACGATGCCCTAATTGCCTTAAGACAGAATTCCACTTACAGCTAGTTTTCAAAGCAATCGTACTGCTTTAACTGCATAAAGACGAAATATCAAACCGCGTAAGCGCCGCGTCGACGTCTAACGCGTAAACATTGGTACGGAACCCATAGGAATGTGAACCAAAATTATACTTATTGTTAAAATCTCTATAAAATATTTGATAATTTGATGTGCATATGTCTAATGATGAATTTTGACCGCCAAATGGCATTTTTTTTTACTTTTTTCATTAGATCTCCGAAACCGCTAGACCTGCCTTTATGAAAATTTGATCGGTTCTTCACCTTGACAATACAAGTAAAATTTTTTTTGAATTATTAAAATCGGACGCTCCGTTCTCCTAAAAACTGATTTACCGTTTTCGGCACTTTTTGCCCCGTATCTTCGAAACGGCTAGACCGGACTTCGCCAAAAACTAATCAGCACGTCTCCTTATCAATACGAATCGAATGTTTTTTGAATTATTCAAATCGGTTGATCGGTGTTCCCGAAATCGTCGACGAAAATTTGTATCCGCACATACATACACACACGCACACACACACACACACACACACACACACATACATCCATTTTTTCTAAGGTATGCCAAAATATTCAGAAACCTTTGAAACGTCGAGAAATGCAAAAATTTTCATTTTCGATTTTTTTGCGATTACTATAACTTGCCCTACGGGAAGTTAATAAATGGAACTCAATTTCATAAATGTTATTTAAGAAGTAATAAATTTAATAATATTATTAAAAACGACGACTTACAATGGCCTGAAACTATAAGCTGACGGAAATTTTAAATTATTAACTTCCCGAAGTAGAAGTTTTTAGATGAGGGTTATCGTCTGTCAGTTTTGCACAGCGATCGGCCAAGTCATAGAAACGGCGTAAATAACAGAAAAGTGGAAAAAAGTTTGTCCACGTGTTAGCTCACACTCCTGAATCCATCTTAAAAATTTAAAAACCGCTTGAAAGGTATTGGCTGGGAATCGACCTGATAGTGTTTGGGAAAGATTCGCTGGCATAATTTATTGTATTTAACTGTAGAAATTTTTTTGACCACTTTTATGATCTTTTTTTTACGATAGATACCATGGTCTTATAGATCATACTAAAATATTACGGTGCTACGACAAGTCGTTTAATTTTAAGAATTCTTCAAAGGTTGCAAAAATTAGTATCGTTTTTTTGATGTTTGTCAAAATTAGACCTTTTATCGACGCTTGCTCAAAAATGCCTGAACCGATTTCAGAAATTTAAAAGCCATTTGACTATCGTTTGTCAGTTTTGTGCGACGATCTGCCGAGCCGTTTTTTTTGCAATTTGAAAAAAAGTGTTCAACTTTTCGTTCACATTTAAGCTCGTACTACCGAATCGATTTTAAAATATCAAAAACTGTTGAGAATGATACTGATTTGTTTTAGGTGAAAATATACCGAGTCGTTTTCTTATAATTAATTGTTGAAAAACAAATTTAAGCTGATTTTCATAGAACTAGTTTTGGCAATATATATCATGGCCTTATACAACTTACTGAAATATTACGGCTTTACGACGAGTAGTTTAATTTTAAAAATTCATCAATGTTTCAGAAAACGAGTAATTTTTTTGACGTTTGTTAAAATTAAAATTAGACGATTCACTTGACGAAAAACATTCGATTCCTATTGATAGGGAGATGTGCTGATTAGTTTTTGGCAAAGACAGGTCCAACCGTTACGGAGTTACGGAGCAAAGAGTGCAGAAAATAGAAATAGAGGTTTTGAGAGAACGGAGTATTCGATTTGAATGATCCAAAAAACATTCAATTTGTAATGATTGGGCGAAGTTGTGTTTAGTTTTTGACAAAAGCAGGTCCAACTGTTTTGGAGGTACGGAGCTAATTGTGCAAAAACTGGCAGTTTTTGAGAGAACTAAGCATCTGATTTGAATGATTCAAAAAACTTTCTACATGTTTTGACAAAATAATTGCTTTTGAAAAAAAAAATCGTTTCAAATTTTTTTTTCTTTTTTTGTATATCGAAAATAATTCAGATTTTAATTTTAATTCTGGCTAAGGTTCTTATATACTTTAAATACATAATTTTAACTTTGCAATTCAATTTATATAAATCTTATAAATATTAGACTAGGTATTTATTTATAATAATCTAAGGTATAGTATTTATTAATAAAACTAAGTATTTATTTATAATAATCTATTTGAAAACATGTATTTATTTATAATAATCTAAGGTATAGTATTTATTAATAAGACCTAGTATTTTTTTATAATAATCTATTTATAGGTATTTATTTATAATAATCTAAGGTATAGTATTTATTAATAAGACTAAGTATTTATTTATAATAAAACATTTAATATTCCTCGAACATTTCGTTCGGTACGGGAAGTTCCAGCAATTTGCCTGAAAGCACGATGCCATAAACAACTAGTTTATTGATTAAGTCGATTATGTACACATGTCGGGAAGTTCGTGAAACTTGCCTCAAGGCAAAATACCAATACTAACTAGTTAAAATTTAGAATAATAGGCTACAATTTTCGGACATACAAGCACACGTGTCTCGCTATAATTAATATAATCACAGATATTATAAATGTGTTTGAGAGATATCAATTGGAAATCGCAATGTTTTGACTCAATTGAAAGCGAAAACATAATTTTAGAAATAAACAGTAGAAATTTTTATCTAAATATTTAAATCTCAATTTCGATTGATTAAATCCTTTATTACATCTGTCGAAAAGTTTTTGAAACTTGCCTTAAGGCAAAATGCCACTTTCAACTAGAAGATTTTCAAAATATTAAAAATTTAAGTATATTTCATACAAATTTTGAAGGACGTTATGATTGATAATGTAGATAATAGTCAGTAGACGGCGCGATAAAAGTTTTGCAATTTATCTAATCATACAAGATTGTCTTTAATGTGACCATAATGCGATATATGACACAATCACATGATGATATTTATTTTTGAGTGCAGTGACTTGTGTTTTCAGAGTTTCGCAGCCGAACAGTTCATATTCATTCTTATAAATATAATTTCGATATTTATACGTCTCATAATTGTTAGAAAATAATTAGCTTTCCATAGAGCAAAAGTGTAAAACTAGATTTTCGTTCAGTTATAGAAAACCATATATTAAATTTTGAATTTGTAGGGTGGGCCAGATTGAGAATGAAAAAAAAATGAACTGAATTGTTATATAATTAACTTCCCGTAGGGTAAGTTATAGCAAAAACAAAAAAATCGAAAATGAAAACTTTTATATATCTTTACGTTTCAAAACCGTCTGAACATTTTGGCATACTTTAGAATAAATGGATGTATGTGTGCGTGTGTGTTTATGTATGTGTGTGCGGGTACAAATTTTCGTCGATCATTTCGGAATCTCAGATCAACCGATTTGAATAATTTAAAAAACATTCGATTTGTATTGATATGGAGACGTGCTGATGTGGCCGGCCTAATATTACAGTAGGGTAGGGCGAGGCTAGTTGAGCAAATTTTTACTTAAACGGATGTAGCACCTCAATGAAAAGTCTCAATAAATTGCTATATGACTTAATGGATTTGTTGTTTATTGCTTAACAAAAGTGTTAATACTATTTTTTGGTAATAAGTAAACTTTAAAAGCTACAGCTGTTTAAATGCAAAAAGTCAAGTATGCTCAATGTACCCCATAGGTGAGGCAAGTTGAGCACTAAGAAAGTATAATAAAATCATAGGTTCAATGTCGATTAGTAATGAAATAAAATAAGTTTTTAATAACCAGTTCTATATTTATAGTCTTTATTGACAGAGAAAACAAAACTTATAGTAATTTGCTTTGAATAATTAACGAAAAGTAGAATCAACAAAATAATATCGTAGCTTAGGAATTATTTTACCATTATATTCAGTATTTTTGTTCAAAATCATTATTTCTTTATATTACTACTCATGGACTTAGCTTAAATCTTAAAAATAATGATCAATTTCTGGAAGTTAATGGTAATTGTCTTAGTGACAGAACAAGTTTAGCAACTATGCTCAACTAACCCCAACTCGGAATTTCAAAATAAAAGTGAGTTTATAAAAAAAACGTGAGAATTATAGCCAGAATCTCTGTGCATATTAAAAGTACTATAATTATATGGAAGAATAAAATTTACCTGGTTAAAAATAAATAACATTTGACTAAACTAGACGAAAACTCGTGATGAATGACTTTTTTACTTTTTGGTCTCAAAATAAACAAAACGCCCGTGAGCCTCACCCATTTCCACCTTATAATGCCTAAACGGACGGTGAATAGTTTTAGAGATATTTCGATTGCTCAACTTGCCCCTATGCTCAACTAGCCCTGCTCTACCCTATTCACCATATCAAAAACAAGATTAAGAGACTAATGTATCTCTTTAAGTTAAAAAATTCGGGACGACAATCAATAAAAAATTGTTGAGAGACCACAAACCAAATACAAAATTTAAGAAAAAGTCAACATATTTTGTGTTTGTTTTTAACTTCCCGTAGGGTAAGTTATATGAATCGCAAAAAAATCGAAAATAAAAATTTTTGCATTTCTCGACGTTTCAAAGGTTTCTGAATATTTTGGCATACCTTAGAAAAAATTGATGTATGTGTGTGTGTATGTGTGTGTGTGCGTGTGTGTGTGTGCGGATACAAACTTTCGTCGACGATTTCGGGAACACCGACCAACTGCTTTAAATAATTTAAAAAACATTCGATTCGTACTGATAAGGAGACGTGCTGATTAGTTTTTGGTGGAGGCAGGTCTAGCTGTTTCGAAGATACGGGGCAAATAGCGCCAAAAACGGTAACACGGCTTTTAAGAGAACGGAGCGTCCGATTTTAAACATTCAAAAAACATTTTACTTGTATTGACTAGATAAAAAATTGATAAAATTTTCATTAGGGCAGGTCTAGCGGTTTCGGAGATCTAATAAAAAAAAATTGTTTTCATAAAAAAATCCGATTTGCTAATTTTATGTTTTCTCGAAGTTTTAAACCATTCTGAATCAAATCAGATCAAATTTGAAAAAAGTATGTGAGCCGATTTTTCAACCTTTCGTCGACTTTTTCTCAAAAACGGCTAGACCGATATCAAACATGAAAGATGAAGTACTGAATAAATTTTTGGCAAGGCAGGTCTAGCGGTTATAGACTGTTAATAAAAATAGGTTAAAAAATGTCATTTTGCGGTCAAAAATGTTTATTAAACATATGTACATTAAATTATCAGATATTTTATAGAAATTTTAATAATATGTACACATTTTGTGTAATTTTTTTAGGGTTACGTACCAAGATTTTTAATTTTAAAATTCACGTATATGGTTCAAATAAATGTCCTCGACATTTTCGACAGTATGGAATAACTGATTTGAATAATTTAACTAGCTGTAAGTGGAATTCTGTCTTAAGGCAATTAGGGCATCGTGCCTTAAGGCAAATTGCTAGAACTTCCCGTACCAAAAATTATTATTTTTTTAAAAACGATTAACATTTTTGAAAAAAATTCAATTAAAAAAAAATAGATTTGAGAAACTACAAATTTGACAAATAATTACTTTTTTTGAAAAAAAAAAATTATATGAAAAAAAAATTTTTTTTTGAAAAAAAAAATATTTTTTTGGATACAAAAAATTTTTTTGAAAAAAATGTTTTCTTCATTTTGACATATTTTGGAAATTCTGAACTTTTTTTCAAAGCAATCGTACTGCTTTAACTGCATAAAGACGAAAATTAAAGCGCGCATGTGCCGCGCCGCCGTCTAACGCATAAGCATTGGTACGGAACCCATAAAAATGTAAAAAAAAAATATACTTATTGTTAAAATCTCTATAAAATATCTGATAATTTGATGTGCATATGTCTAATGATAATTTTTAACCGCCGAATGGCATTATTTTTTACTTTTTTCATTAGATCTCCGAAACCGCTAGACCTGCCTCCATGAAAATTTGATCAATTCTACATCTTGTCAATACAAGTAAAATGTTTTTTGAATTATTCAAATCGGACGCTCCGTTCTCTTAAAAACGGAGGTACCGTTCTTGGCACTTTTTGCCCCGTATCTTCGGAACGGCTAGACCTGCCTTTGCCAAAAACTAATCAGCACGTCTCCTTATCAATACGAATCGAATGTTTTTTGAATTATTTAAATCGGTTGATCCGTGTTCCCGAAATCGTCGACGAAAATTTGTATCCGCACATACATACACACACGTACATACATACATACATACATACATACATACATACATACATACATACATACATACATACACACACACACACACACACACACACACATACATCCATTTTTTCTAAGGTATGCCAAAATGTTCAGAAGGTTTTGAAACGTCGAGAAATGCAAAAATTTTCATTTTCGATTTTTTTGCGATTACTATAACTTACCCTACGGGAAGTTAAAAAACATTTGATTCGTATTGATAAGGAGACGTGCTGATTAGATTTGGCATAAACAGGTCAAGCCGTTTCAAAGATACGGGGCAAAAAGAACCAAAAATTGTAATTCAGTTTTCGCGAGAACGTAGGGTCCGATTTGAATAATTCAAAAAACATTTTATTTGTATTGATTAAACAAAGAACTGTTGGAGTTTTTGGAAAGGCAGGTCTAACGGTTATAGATTCTCAATAATTTAAAAAAAAAGTAATTTGGCGGTAAAAACGTTCACTAGACATATGCAGATCAAATTATCAGATATTTTATAGAGATTTTAATAATGTGTACACGTTTTATGTCATTTTTTTGGGTTTCGTACCAAGATTTTTAATTTTGAAGTTTATGTATATAGTTCAAACAAATGTTCTCGACATTTGCGACAAAAAGCAGATCCTGCCGTTCTGCAGGTATGGAGCGCAAAGAGTGTAAAAATGGTCATGCAGTTTTTGAGAGAACGGATCATCCGATTAGATTAATTCAAAAAACCTTTTGCTTGTGTAAACGGTGTGCAAAAAATGGTTTTACAGAAACCATTTTTCGATGTTTTGAAAATTTAACAAAAAAAATTCAAAACGTTCAAAAAAAAATTTTTAATTTTCAGAAAACTCAAACTTTTGTAAGCATACACCTAAGTTGTTTGTAGAATACGCTCGTCGCCCAATAAGCCCATACAAATTTACAGTATGTATTTATAATAAATATTCTATTTGAAATTATTTAAAACATTTATTGATTATTATCATACCTCGAATTTTTAATTACGGTACGGGAAGTTTCAGAAATTTGCCTTGAGGCACGATGCCATGCGCCCCACTAGTTGACATATGATTTGACATTTGATGTATTTTTTTGATTAGAGCGCAGACTAAATCGAATAATTGCGATAGCTGCGTAATTTTGTTGTAACTTTGTTGGGGTTCCGTACCAAGGTTTTTAATTTTGAAATTTATTTATATGGTTCAGACAAATGTCCTCGACATTTTTGACGGTATGGAATAACCGATTTGTATGAGTGAAAAAATATTCGGTTCGTACTCGATCGCGAGGCGTTTTTGCAAAAGGCACATCTTGCCTCTTCGGAGGTATGGAGCGCAAAGGGTATAAAAATGGTCATGCAATTTTTGAGAAAACGGGTCATGTTTCTGAATATTTTGGAATACCTTAGAAAAAATAGAAAATGCAAAGTATATGTCAAACTAGTGGGGTGCATGGCATCGTGCTTTAAGGCAAATTGCTGGAACTTCTCGAACCGTAACAAAATGTGCGAGGAATATTGAATATTTTCAAATAGATTATTATAAATACTGTAACATTGTCTAATATTTATGAGAATTGTATAAACTGAATTGCAAAGTTGAAATTATTTGTTTAAAGTATATTCGAACTTTAGTCCGAATCAAAATTAAAATCTGAATTCTTTTCAATATACAAAAAAAAATTTTTTGAAAAAAAAATTGAAGCAAATTTTTTTTTTCCGAAGCAATTATTTTGTTGAAACAAGCAGAAACTTCTTTGAATCATTCAAATCGGACATTTAGTTCTCTCAAAAACTGCCATTTTTTGTACATTTAGCTCTTTATCTTCAAAATGCCTTTGCCAAAAACTAATCAGCACATCTTCCTATCAATAGGAATCGAATGTTTCTTGAACCATTCAAATCGGTTGATCCGTGCGCCCGAAAACGTGGACGAAAAAATGCGGACATACAAAACACACACACACATATACACACATACATTTTTTCTGAGGTATGCTAAAATGTTCAGAAACCTTCAAAACGTTGAGAAATACAAAAATTTTCATTTTCAGTTTTCGGCCCATTACATACCTACCCTACGGAAAGTTAAAAAATCTACATTGTTCACTCAAATCAATTATTAAAAAGGCAAAGTGTCCACGGGTTTTCACTCAATTCAAACACGTCAAAAAAATCTACATTTTTTACTCAAATAAATTTTGTTAAAAAGGCAAAGACTATGTATTTCAATCTATTCAAATAAGTAAAAAAACCTACATTTTTCAGTCAATTCAATATCATTAAAAAGGCAAAGAGTATAGTGCATAGGTGGGGAACCCGCGGCCCCGAGGCCGCATGCGGCCGCCGGTAGGTTCTTGTGCGGCCCCTTGCCGTCTAGTACAAAATAGCAGAATTACTTTCAAACAACTATTGTACAAAAATCCCATCAAAAACAGTCATATTGTAACATGACATCAAATTACTAGCCTGAAACACAGACTCTTAGGCAGATACGAAATAGAGATGTAATATATTATATTAATATTATTTAATATAAGCAATATTTTTGATTTCGCAAGACATCGCCTATTATATAATTCAAGAATTATTATAAAAAAAATTAACAGTGCAAAAGAATCGTTAGCACCCGGGTTGCAGATTTTTATGCGTATCCGTAGTAAAATGATAAAAAATACTTCTCGCAATCAAAAGCAAATCCGCAGCTTTGGCGGAGATCGGAGCAACCAGATTTTACCTAGATATATTGGAAATTTTATGACACTATAGTTAAAAAATGACACAAAACTATACCTTTTTTCATAAAATACAAAAATATATTTTTAAAAATTGCTGTAGGCAAAATAGTGTCCGTATTTATTTGCACATAATAAGTATATAGAATTTATTTATATTTAAATCTTGAAATATAAATATAGAGTAAGGTATTTGTAATGAGAACAACTCAAATGCAAAATATAAATTAACAATACATTTTGAGCATAATAAATACATATTTTAATTAAAATATTTCTTTCACGTTCATTATTGTTAGTTTATACATTATCAAATAATACGTTTATTTTTATGGGTAAACATTATTATTCTCTAATTGGAGTAGGTACATCATTTATTAATAAAATTTTTTAAATTATGTTTTTAAATGTCTGTCAATAGTGTCTAGGTATATTTCTTTTGGAAAGAGGTAACGTTGCGTTTAATGCATTAATCCTTTTTCTGTTATGATAACTATTGTCATGAATGACAACAAGCAGGAATACTCATACCGAAAGTGTACAAATGAATTTAATTTGGTTTTCCAAAACCCGAAATTCCCTAAATTAAACGTTAACACCTTAGTTTGCAAAATAAAAATCTATCAGTGAATTTAATGATATAAGAAAAATATATATTTTTTTATTCCAAATAATTATGTAAAAATAAGAATATGAAAATCAAAATACTTTAATGTCATTTTTATATAAAAATGAATGTTTAAATGAAATTAAAACGAACTAAAACTCGATTTTATCGAAACGAAGTCGATTTTATCTCATTACATACGTTCGAAATATACCAACTTTTTTTCCAATCTTCAAGAAAAATTAATGAAATTTCGTTCGATTTCCTTCGACACCCAGAAATTTTCGATTTATTTCCATTTTAAAAAATCTCGACATTTTCTTAAATTTTAAAGTATTTAATTTACTTTTTTCTATATAATGCAATAAATTGTTAAAACAATAAAAAAACTATAATATAATAATGATAAATTAGCTTTTACTGAACATAGTCAGATAATTGTTTGTTTGATATGCGTTATTTGTTGTGATATAATTGGTTTGGTTTTCACAATATAATTGCTCAAATTTAAATTGGACCTCTGTTTTCCGCTCTACCATAATAAAAATATTTTCATTGTGTTTTTTTCTAAAGTTATTCAAGCAAGATTAAAATCATAAATTGATTACGTACTCAACTTTCTTTTTAATCTTATATTCTTATGATATTCTCTCTTTTTCCATCGACCTCAAATTTAAAACTAGATGTAAGTGGCCAAAGGCAAGTTACATAAACTTTGTGATATGTGTAAATAATCGACTTAATCGATTAGAATTAAGATTTAGCTTTTAACATTCAGAATTGTGGCGATGAATTTTCAACAGTTAATTTCGAAAATAAAGTTTGCATATTTCCTAAAAACTAATTATTGCAATTTTTAATTGACATCTTCCTAATGACAAACTTATAGTAACTGTAATCACATCATTAAAATTGTCAAAAAAGTTATTCAACAAATAATACCAAGAAACGGCTCTTCACCAAAAACTTAACATGAGCACAATTTCCAACGGATAACTTTGAAACGGTTTTGATTAATTTTGCATATGCTAACTATAAAGAAATGGCTCGGCTGATTATCGTAGAACGAATCAACGCGGTATTGTGAACTTTAATATTTTATGATTAAAAATGTGAGTTTAATCAAATTTAATTTTTTTGAATTATGTGTAGTCGATTATTTGAGAAAACGTCTACGAAAGGTCAAATTTCAGCTCACATACACACACACATATATATATATATATATATATATATATATATATATATATAGTGTTCACTATTCAGAATGAATTGAAACGCCAAGAAAATCAATTCGGATTGTCTGGCGAAAAATTAAACTTATATATAGGTAAAAAATCTATTATAATATATTGAAATTATAGTGTTCAGAATCTGCAAAATATAACATAATATAACATTATAAATGCGATTATAATGTTAATACTCAGCATGTATTATGTTATCATACTTCCAGCAAAAGTATCATCTATACATAATTAGTCCCAGTCTATCATTATCAAAGTCATCAAACGTATGGGAATTTGCTTTCTATTAGCACAGCAATAGCTAATGTTATTGTTTATTAGAATAATTTTCTTGTCACAACCAAATGTTGATTTATTATTGATCATCATACAAAATATTACAATACATTAGCCACAAAAAATAATACTTCTTGTTATGTTACTCGCTTACGTCTATTTTTATCCACATTTTTGCTCAAAACAATATCAGTAAATATTTGCGTTATTAGAGGAGAATTTAATACAAAATTGTAATTTAGAGCAAATTGCACAAGGTTTATATCATGTTTTTGTGAATATTTTATGAAATAAATTTCTTCCAAATTTTTGGTGGAATTGATAATTGAGTGATAATAAAATTAAAACTTCCTTTTTGAATGCTGTTAAAGTAGGGCTGTCTATAAGAATTAAAATAACAAAATAAAAAGTAACAAGTTGTAAGATGTGTAGTATTTTGCCGATACGTATATAATCAACTTAACCAAAAAGTATTGAGATTCAACTATTTCGATAAAATATTCAACTCTTCGTTTCGAAAATAACTTTATCGCTTTCACTACAAAATAATCAATGCTATTCCAAATTGATACTCTTCAGACATACTTATAATCACTTATAAAATCTTTAATTATATAAACTAAATTAATTTATTTGATTCCAATTTCGTGTTCTGAAAATGTATTTTATTTAAGTGTGGACGTCTACTGTAATCAGTAGCTACCTGCAAAACACCAAAGGCCGTACATATGATTCGGCACAGATTCTGATTAGAATCGCTCAAGTTCGCGGCTTACTACGTTACTACTTTTCTTAGTTTAAAATTGATCAAAAATTGTGGACTAAAACATGATCGAAAAATTGTACACCTTTCTGCTAACTACAAAAAGACGGCTCAGCTGATAATCGCGTAAAACTGATAAACGCTAGTCCTTATCGAGTTACATCGAATTGCTTTCAATTCGGTTCAGCCGTTTTTGAGAAAATGTCGTCAAAGGTAATGTCGTTTCCAAATTGTGTCAAGTCCATATATTTACCCAATTGTTTAAAAAAAACCTACAAATAGCAATATAAAACGTGAAAAAAATGAATAAATTTAGAGAAAATGTATTTTTGTAAATGTAATAACATTATATATTATACTACTGTACTTATAATCAAATTGTATTCTATCAACTGCACGCACACTCAGTGAGCGAATTAAAATATACAGTTTATTGAATTGCAATAAAATATTACAGTAATTACTTCCCAAAAGTCATATTTATTGTACTCATAAAAGCCACCGATACAGTTTTTATTGCGCTATAACTTTATTTCATATTTTTTACTTGATAAATTGTACTTTGCTATAATATTAAATAATTACAAATTGCTTCATTATGCTGTTATTATTACGAGCTAAAATAAAAATGTTTATAAAAGATATTTAAAAAATATACACTTTTTATGACATATAACTGTTAACTGAGACATAATCTTATATATAAAAATGGAGCTCTCGATCAAATGATTCGGTAAAACTCGAAAACGGCTAAACCGATGTGGTCAGTCTTAGTCTTGAAAAATTCGTGCCAATCCAGAGATATTATTTCAAAATCGCGTAGAAACTTTACATTTTTATTAACTTCCTGTAGGGCAAGTTATAGTAATCGCAAAAAAATCGAAAATGAAAATTTTTGCATTTCTCGACGTTTCAAAGGTTTCTGAATATTTTGGCATACCTTAGAAAAAATGAATGTACGTGTGTGTGTGTATGTGTGTGTGTGTGTGCGTGTGTGTATGTATGTGCGGATACAAATTTTCGTCGACGATTTCGGGAACACGGATCAACCGATTTGAATAATTCAAAAAACATTCGATTCGTATTGATAAGGAGACGTGCTGATTAGTTTTTGGCGAAGGCAGGTCTAGCCATTCCGAAGATACGGGGCAAAAAGTGCCGAAAACGGTAAGTTAGTTTTTAAGAGAACGGAGCGTCCGATTTTAATAATTCAAAAAACATTTTACTTGTAATGACAAGATGAAAAATTGATAAAATTTTCATGAAGGCAGGTCTAGCGGTTTCGGAGATCTAGTAAAAAAAGTAAAAAAATGCCATTTTTTTTTTATTAACTCTTTTATTTACAACTGTCCACTATAGGACATTCAATAAATTTAATGGATTTACAATAGTCCGCCGAAAAGGTACATTGTATACTACTTTGACTTGTTGGAAAAAACAACTCAGTAGTTGTTTTTTCGATATAAAATTTACAATATTTACTTATTAAATAATTTCTTATAAATAATGATTGTTATTTCCATTTTTTCTCAGGAGAGTTGATTGCTTAAATCCAGTGGCGCTTTTCTTTTCAACCTTCTACGATAGTTCTCTGTTATCAATGAGTTTGCTAATGTATTTGGGTGATTGATTAGCTTGTTTCTATACTTCTGTGCTGTTTTTGTTATTACTTCATTTATGGTAGGTGTATTCGTGTCGGCATGAATTAACCAGTTGGGAACATATTTTGGAGCTCCTAAGGCAATTTTCAAAAAATTGTTTTGAAATTTCTGTATAATTTCTATATTGGTCTTATGACCACTGCCCCACAATTGTATACCATAACACCAAATTGGTTTGAATAAAGTTTTATATAAAAGTAGCTTATTGTATGCGCTTAGTTTGGATTTAGTTCCTAGTAACCAGTAAAGCTTTTTGGTTTTTATCTCAAGCTGTTCTCTTTTTTTTATATGAGTTCGCCAATTAAGTTTTCTATCGAGATATATGCCGAGATATTTCACATGGTCTTCTTGAGGTACTTGAGTATTTCCTATTCTTACTGGTGGGCAAGTCTCTCTGCTAAGTGTAAATGTGACATGTACTGACATTAAGCCATTCATTTCAAATCTCCAGGTTTTGTTCCATTTTTCTAATAAATTTAAATCCTATGGGTTCCGTAACAATGTTTACGCGTTAGACGGCGACGCGGCGCTTACGCGCTTTGATATTTCGTCTTTATGCAGTTAAAGCAGTACGATTGCTTTGAAAAAAAGTTTAGATCTTCCAAAATATGTCAAAATAAAGAAAACATATTTAAAAAAAAAAAAAAAAAAAAATTTAAATTTTTTTCAAAAAAATGTAATTTTTTGTCGAATTTATAGTTTCTCAAAAATCTTATTTTTTCGAAGTAAAATATTTTCAAAAATGTTGATCGTTTTTTAAAAAAATAATAATTTTTGGTACGGGAAGTTCCAGCAATTTGCCTTAAGGCACGATGCCTTAATTGCCTTAAGACAGAATTCCACTTACAGCTAGTTTGAAATTTTTTGTAGAAGCGTAATTTAAATAAAAGAATGGACGGTGGCTAATATGTGAAATGTCAAACGTTTTTGACAGATGATGTTCAATTACGTTTAATAGGATGTTTTACGTGAATATTATTTAAGTATGATTAAATTGTAGTAAGTAGTTTTGTTTGTAGTTTTATTTATATACAAAAACGTTAGTAAACGGGCCGCAAGTGTTACTTGAGACTCAAAATATCAACTTTTTTGAAATGTTAATATGAAAATGCACTTTTTGGCATATTTTTCTCAAACACGGTGCTCTCAAAGATCTCATCTGTATAATTATAAACTCATTGGTATCTATAAAATATTTTTTAGGTTATATTATTTTTTATTTAGCAGAACCTAAATTTGGTCAAATGGACATTTTGTCAAATAACATTTTCCCAGTTATAATTTCCCAGAATTTATCGAAGAATAGATAGTAATATATGAAGGTTCGAGGTTAAAAAGGCCCATCACTGATGTGTCAAAAATCATTAAAGTTAAGCATTGTTTAACAACAATATTTGAAAGTAGAGGAAAAAAAGATGTATAACCAGCTATAACCTTGATTTGAAAACGGTAATCTTTGAAATGGGGGAGATAAACGGTAATTTTTAAAAATCCATATTAAAAGTATTTTCTTCTGTTGGTAGTTTTTTATCATTAGTTAAAAATATAATTATTTTGTAAAATACCTTTAAAATTATAATAAGGCTTTAAACCTTTTTGCCACCTGCGGTTTAGATAACAAACTTTTGAAAGACATCAAAAAAGCACATTTCTACAATGATGAAGTAGAAGGCAGTTTACTTAACGTAGTCAGATAATTGTTTGTTTGATATGTGTTATTTGTTGTGATATAATTGTTATGGTTTTTACAATATAGTTTATATTTGCTCAAAGTCAAATTGGACCTTTGTGCCTCGCCCTGCTTTACATATATACTTTTTATTAAATTTACTTTAATTCATCGAATGTTACTTGAAACTTTTTGAAAAGCAAGTCAAAAAAGAAATACATAATTCATTTTCTATCTCTCCTCGCAAAAATTTAAACATTTTGTATAAGCTCAGTAGTGTTATTCACAATTATACACAAAATCCAGAATCCAAAAGAATCTGAAAAACTTGAAACGTAATCAATAAGTCGAAAGACCAAAAAAGACTTGGATGGATTATACTACGTCTTCTATAGAAAGTGTATAAATCTTCCACTTTGATTGTATTGACAAAATATAGACAAACTAATGGGGTTTGTTGTTTTTATAATACTTCATTGTATATAGAATTCAAACAACACTTTCTTATAAATAAAATAAAACTAAATCTAAAACTGATTAAATTTTTGGGAAGGCAGATCTGTCCGTTATGAACTCTCAATAAAAATAAGTTTAAAATGCCATTTGGCGGTCAAAAATGTTCATTGGACATATGTACATCAAATTTAAAAAACATTCGATTCGTATTGATAAGCAGACGTGCTGATTAGTTTTTGGTAAAGGCAAGTCTAGCCGTTTCAAAGATACGGGGCAAAAAAAGCCAAAAATGGTAATTCAGTTTATGAGAGAACGAAGTCTCCCATTGGAATAATTCAAAAAACATTTTATTTGTATTGACTGAACAAAGAACTGTTCAAATTTTTGGTAAGACAGGTCCAGCGGTTACGGAGTTTCGATAAAATAAAATAAAAAAATGCCATTTGGCGGTCAAAAATGTTCATTAGACATATGCAAATCAAATTATCAGATATTTTATAGAAATTTTAATAATGTGTACACATTTTGTGTCATTTTTTTGAATTCCGTACCAAGACAAATGTCCTCGGCATTCTCGACAGTATGGAATAACCGATTTGTATGATTAAGTAGTGGGGTGCATGGCATCGTGCCTTAAGGCAAATTGCTGGAACTTTCCGTACCGTAATTAAAAATTCGAGGAATGAAAATAATCAATAATTGTTTTAAATAATTTCAAATAGATTATTTATTATAAATACATACTGTAAAATTAAAGAAATTTCTTGTAAGCATACACATAAGTTGTTTGTAGAATACGCTCGTCTCCCAATTTAAAATGCTTTTATAAGTTTACAGTATGTATTTATAATAATTAATCTAATTGAAATTATTCAAAATAATGATTGATTATTTTCATTTTTCGGATGTTTAATTACCGTACGGGATGCTTCAGCAGTTTGCCTTACGGCACGGTGCCATGCCGTTAATTTTGTAAAAACGCCAAATCTTAAGTATCAAAATGATAATAAATGGACTTAAGCTGCTTTCTAAATGAACGGCTCATATATAAATTATGTTTTGAAATGAATGAAATAAAAGAGACAATGTGTAATATTGGTGATATTTTCCAACAGAGCAAAACAACGGCCCGCAGGAGTTCGGCGAGGAAGGCGACGAGGCCTGGCACAAAGCCGAGCATCGGGGTCTCGGTGTGCCGCCCGACACCCCGCCGAACGCGTCGTTTCCAATGCAAAACGGAGGACATGTCAAGTTTGAGCCGCCAAAAGTGCCTGTGATATTTGTACTAGGTTAGATATTTTTTACAATTTAATTTTAGATTTTTTATCATGCAGAATTAAATTAAATAGATAATTACTGTATTGCAAAGATTTCTACAATTTTTGATTCTGAAACTTAACATTTTTGCACATCTTTAAGTTTCAAAAACTTCTCAACAATTTGTCATAGGTACTTTAGAAAAAAATGTATGTGTAGGTATGTTTTGTGTGCATACAATTTTTTGTCCACGATCTTGGGTGCACGAATTAACCGATTCGAATGATTTAAGAAACATTTCATTTGTATTAACTGAACGAAGAATAGATGAAATTTTAATGAAGGCAATTCCAGTGGTTTTAGACGTCCAGAAAAAAAAGTTAAAAAAAAGTCATTCATTAGATATATGCACATTAAATTCTATGATATTTTTAGAAATTCTAATAATAAGTATAAATTTTGTTTTTATATATCTTTACCTTTCAAAACCTTTTGAACATTTTGGCATACCTTAGAAAAAATGGATGTATGTGTGTGTACAAATTTTCGTCGACGATTTCGGGAACACGGATGAAGCGATTTGAATAATTCAAAAAACATTCGATTCGTATTGATAAGGAGACGTGCTGATTAGTTTTTGGCGAAGGCAGGTCTAGCCGTTCCGAAGATATGGGGCAAAAAGTGCCCAAAACGGTAACTCAGTTTTTAAAAGAACGGAACGTCCGATTTGAATAATTCAAAAAACATTTACTTGTATTAAAAGGATGAAGAACTGATGAAATTTTCATGAAAGCAGGTCTAGCGGTTTCGGAGATCTAGTAAAAAAAGTGAAAAAAATGCCATTTGCCGGTCAAAAATGATCATTAGACATATGCACACAGGGCCGGATTTAGAAATTTGGCGCCCCGGGGCACTGACAAAAATGCCGCCCCATCCCTGAAATTTTACGAACTTTCGAACTTTTTTTAAAGCAATCGCGCTGCTTTAGCTGCGTGGGACAAAATATAGAAGCGCGTAAGCGCCGCATCGCTTCGATAAACAATGTTACAGAACTTATATAAATGTAAACAAAATTTATACTTATTATTATAATATCTTTAAAATATCTGATAATTTAATGTGCATATGTCTTATGATCACTTTTGTCCGTCAAATGTTTCTTTTTCAATTTTTTTATTGGATCATCGAAACCGCTAAACCTGCCCCCACAAATTTAAGCAGTTATTTATTCTGTAAATTGTTTGAATGTTATTTGACGCTTTTTTTCTCAAAACTGAATTCATTTTTGGCATTTTGGCCCGTGTTCTCGAAATCGACTTGAATAATTAAAAAAATATTAGATTTGTATTGATGGGGAGACGTGCTGATTAGTTTTTGGTACAGACAATTACGAAAAATGGTAATTTGGTTTCGATATTTCTTCTTTGAAACAGCTACGTAGCGCGTTTGCTATGCAAAAAGTTCATAATTTTCGAAAAATTTCAAAATACAAAAAATGTGTTTTAGAAGTCTTTTTTTTCATTTTTCAATAAAATTTAAAGCTCTTTATAAAATGTAATTTTCAGTACGGGATGTTTCAGTAATTTGTCTTAAGGCACAATGCCATGAGTCACTAGTTTAAATTTTTTTTCGATGCTATAAGCTTGGAAGTGCACAAATACGTCATTTTAAGAGGGCTCGAGAACTGAAGAACATATTTTTCTTAAACTCTCAGCTTGTTTACGGATCTTTATATTAGCCAAATTGCCAAATTTTATAACTTATAAACCAATTTGATAATTTACGTTCGGAGAGGGAGGCAAGGCAAAATAATAAATTTTAGTTGTCGTTTATTTCAACCAAAATTTTGCATTGCAATTGTATTATGTTTTGTTATTATATTTCTTAAAACAAAATGTTGGTAAAAAAAGTTGATTATATTGTATAGAATTTTTTTCTCACTATCCAAATTTTGCCGCCCCCCAAAATTTGCCGCCCTGGGCAGTAGCCCCGATTGCCCCTACTGTAAATCCAGCACTAATGCACATCAAATTATCAGATATTTTATAGAGATTTTAACAATAAGTATAAATTTACATTCCTATGGTTTCCGTACCAATGTTTATTCGTCAGACGGCGACGCGGCGCTTACGAGCTTCGATACTTCTCTTGCGTCTGCGTCTCTATGCAGTTAAAGCAGTACGATTGCTTTGAAAACTAGCTGTAAGTGGAATTCTGTCTTAAGGCATTTAAGGCATCGTGCCTTAAGGCAAATTGCTTGAACTTCCCGTACCAAAAATTATTATTTTTTTAAAAACGACGATTGACATTTTTAAAACAAATTTACTTCGAAAAATAAGATTTTTGAGAAACTATAAATAAACAAAAAATTACTTTTTTTTGAAAAAAAAATTTTTTCAAAAAAAATCTAATTTT
>NW_020538040.1:125851796-125893125 GCF_003426905.1 Ctenocephalides felis
GATCTAAACAACCACTTTCATTTATATAATGAAAAGTCAAGTAAAATCATGTAAAAATAGTTAGTAAGTAGTATAATTGAAGATAATGTAATAACATTTTATAAAATAACAGATTTTTCGACATGCACAATGGCAGCTTTTATAGAGGTTATATAAAGATACTGTTGAATCTAACTTAAAATTAACAATATATCTTATAAAACAATTAAATAACGTATACTTAAAGTCTCGTAAACTAACCAACAGTGCTTAAAACCAAAATAAACAACAGCGAAAGAAAATACTTTTGTATGTATTTTCAAACATTGCAGTTTATCTCCCGGTAGCAACGTCGTGAAAATCAGGGTGATGTCTGATTATACATATTTTTCCCTCTACTTTCAAATATTTTTGTTAAAATATTCTTTACTTTACTGGTTTTAAAGATATCGATGGCGGACCTATTTACCCGCGGACCTTTAATCCCCGCTCTACCTTTTATATATTTACGTAACATTGAACACGATACAATTTAATAGACATAAAACAAAAAATACAATAGAGCCGACATTGTTAACTAATCGAGGCCCGCGTCCTCCCCAGAAAGTTCCTGAGCAATCACCTGTTCACCCCGCGAACTCATTTGCTTGCCGACCACCCCGTGGCACTCAGTATGACCGCAACAGAGCAATAAACAGGACCTACAGTTTAAACTACATCTAAACAAATAAATGTTGGACACATGTCGAATAATTTATTATCAGCATGTACATTCGATTTTATCAACTTAAACATACGCGTTAGGTTTAAACAAATGTAACAATGTATGTCATTAAGACGATATCCAAGTACAAATTTCGTTTAAAATAAATTTGATTCAAAAATTGAATTTAAAAACCCAATTTACGCAAACATTTGTTAATGAAAATATAGAGTGATGTGATTATTAAAAAACTGTGGATGTGCCTTTTAATAATATATGTAGTACGTAATGCACTCTAATGTAAATCGATAGTTGAATGTGAATTTAGAAAATTGGGCTCCATCCATTGGGCCCAAGGACTATTGTTGACTTATTTAAGTGCTTTTTGGCACAATGGGGATTTGCCTCGATACAGGTGAGTTGATGATAAACAAAGACATGTGATTTTTAAATCGTCTACACATTATTATTTCTGTTTATTGGGCCAGCGGTGGCGATATCGGTTAGGACGTGGGCTAGCACCAACTAGTCCCGGGTTTGCTGGTTCGATTCCCGCTACCGCCGTAGCCCTACATCAGGCAACTTTGATGTCAAATTTTCACTTGGGGTTATAGATCACAATATAATTTCAAGTGGAAATCGTCCTTCGTGGACATAGTTGCATCACTCAATCATATGATAACTATGAGCTAATATAAACCCCACACACAGGAAAATAGTAAACCGAAAAGTTGCCTCTCATAAAAATACGTTAGGTCATAAGTCGTCAACAAAGCTTATAGAACATCTAAAGTAAGAGTTCTGAATGCTGTTGAAACAATAAAAACAAATCTATTTATTACAACATATTTGTACCAGATTATAATTATCACAATAAATATATAAAGCCGATTGACGTTAATCAATTAAATAATTATGATAAAATTAAATCATCATATTTTCATGATATGTATGATATTATTAACTTCCCGAAAGAGAAGTTTATATTTTTGCAAAAAATCCGACTTGCATGGCGTTTCAAGTCATTCTGAATCGTTTGAGACCAAACTTCAAATAGTATGTGTGTGCATGAGTCGATATTTAATGGTTTGACGACGCTTTTTCAGAAACCCCTGAACTAACTTTGAAAATTTAAATGCAGTTTAAAAGTTATACGTTAGGGTTTGTGTTGATTAGTATTTGGCAAAGATCGACAGATTGTTTCTTTGTAATCAAATAAAACATTTTATATAAAACTTGACATAGCGATATAGTTCATGATTATTCTAAAATATTATAGTCATATGAAAATTGATTGAATTATAAAAAATTATTCAAGTTCGGAATAATGAGCATTGGTTTTAGGGTACACAAACTAGTACAATTACACATAAAGTATGTTTGAATGATATCAATTGGAAATCACATTGATTAGCTTTAAGTGAAAGCAAAAACTTCCCGTAGGGTAAGTTTTTGTATTCGTCCAAAAATCGGCATTTTGGCATACCTAAAAAGAATGGATGTGTGTGTATGTATGTATGGATACAATTTATCGTTCACGTTTTCGAGCGCACGGATCAACCGATTTGAATGGTTAAAAAATATTCGATTCCTATTGATAGAGACATGTGCTGATTAGTTTTTGGCAAAGGCAGGTTTAGCCGTTTCGGAGATACGGGGCAACGAGTGCAGACGATAGAAATCGAGTTTTTGAGAGTACAGAGCATTTGATTTGAATGATCCAAGAAACATTCAGTTTGTAATGATGGATAGAAGAGGTGATTAGTTTGAGAGCTAAATGTGCAAAAACTTTATGCTTGTATTTACGAAATGATTGCTATTGGGATTTTTCTCATTTTTTTTAGTTTCCAAAACATATTTTTTTTGAATATCGAAAATAATTCGTATTTTAATTTTAATTCTAGCTAAAGTTCTGAAGCTCACTTATATACTTCAAATAAATAATTTCAACTTTGCACTTTAGTTTATATAATTCTTATAAATATTTGACAATGTCCTTCATTTTAAATTCGATTGATTAAAATTGTTTATTTACTTTTCTGTAAACATAAGTAAGTTATAGTATTTATAATTTGAAAACATTTAATATTCTTCGAATATCACATTACGATACAAGAAATTCCATACAGTACTAGTTAGTTTTTAAGTCAGAAATGTTCGTATTTTATAATCCATCAAGTGCGCATATATATATATATATATATATATATATATATATATATATATATATAGATTTTTTTGTTTGACGTTGAGACATATCTTGAATAATGATTTTCAGCCAGTCGTCGAAATAAAAGAAACAAATAAATACAAATATTTATTTATAATATACTAATATAATATATATATTTTTTGAAAAAGATGAAAAATTTCCAAAATTTGAATTTTTTGAAACTTTGAATATTTTATTTGAAATGCATTTTTGCACACCATCTACTCACCATGTTTTTTGAATTAATCTGTTCGGATAATCCGTTCTCTCATACAAATTGGTTATTCCATACTGTCGAAAATGTCGAGGACATTTGTATGAACCATATAAAAAAAACTTCAAAGTTAAAAATCTTGGCACAAAACCAAAAAAAATTAAACAAAATGTGATAATTTGATGTACATATGTCCAATAAATATTTTTGACCGCCAAATGACATTTTTTTAAATTATTGTTATTGAGAGTCTATTACCGCTGGACCTGCCTTTCCAAAAATTTTACCAGTTGTTCATTTCGTCAATACAAGTAAAATGTTCTTTGAATTATTGAAATCGGACGCTTTGTTCTCTTAAAAAGTTACCGTTTTTGGCATTTTTTGCCCCGTATCTTCGGAACGGCTAGACCTGTCTTCGCCAAAAACTAATCAGCACGTCTCCTTATCAATACGAATCGAATGTTTTTAACATTCCGTAAGGCAAGTTATAGTAATCGCAAAAAAATCTAAAATGAAAATTTTTATATATCTTTACGTTTCAAAACCTTCTTTCAAAAATTTGTCAAATCCTGTTCATATGTGTATCATTCAATCTGCCATACATATACTGTATTTTATATTATTTAATTTCTGGCACATCTCAGTTGCTTTTTGGCAATAATTATGTAGACATTTCATTTTTCTTATTCATGAATTTATTATACATATGCTAATATTGTCTAGGCTCATAAGTAAATTGAAATTTTTGGCAGATGACAGTTTTCATTTGTTTTCAATGCCAAACAACGTCTCAAGTATTTTTAATGTGAAAAAATGCCTTGTCGTTTTTTACAATTTTTTAAATTTATATATATATATATATATATATATATATAGTGTGTGTTTTGTATGTTATAAATATATAAAAAAATATTTATAAATCTACTTATTTCAGTTCGGACAATTATATTTGACAGCATTTTATTTCTATTTTACTTCTATGGGTCATTCTTTTACAAACCGGACACTTTTTAACCTTGACATTTTAGAATTGTCTGAAAATTTGTTTACAGATACTATTCATAAAATCATTTGACACGTATTTCAGGATTTTGCTGAAAAAAATTTTTTGACGTAAATATTTACGATTGAAATATGGATTTTTCGCTCAATTTCTATGAACATCATCTGCGGTAAATTAATTATCTCCGGATGTGCTGATCCGATCAGTATTATTTTTTTTTATTACACTCATATTGAAGTGAACTTTGTAATGATTGAAAAATTTTTTTTTGTTTTTGCAATTTTCTTAACAATAACAACCCTTAAATATTTACAAAGGTTTTACTCGGCCTTTACCCGAATTGAATCGATCCAAAAAAAAACATATATTTTCTTTTTTTCTCTGCAACAAAATTCTTTTTACAATTTGTTGGAGGTTTTGTTACATCGAAAGATATTAAATATTTTCAAGCGCGAGCCGCGCTTTTCACGTCGTGGACCTCAAAGACTTGTACTCATTTGTCACTTTCGAATGACAATCTTATTGTTTTTCGGTTGAAAAATATTTTATAATTTCGCTTCTGGTGAAAAATGAACATATAGTCGAAAAAAACATTAGGGGAGAGCGGAGCTTAAAAGTTCGTGGGTAAAAAGATCCACTGCCAATATCTCAAAAACAAGTAAAGTTAGAAATTTTTTAACAACAATATTTGAATGTAGAGGAATATTTAAGTTGGCTTCAACCCTTTCTGATATAATCTCTATTAAAGCTTACATGTGGGTGGGGTAAACAGAGTCAACCACACCTTCATACTGGCCTAGGTGTAAATAATAAGGAAATAGTAAATAAAAAATTAAATTAAGTTAGAAAGAAGCTATTTTACAATAGATATATTGATATATATAATTATATATAAATTAATAGTTAATTAACTCTGCTGATAAATATTTCTGACAAAGCATCAGATCAAAGGTATATCTGGTATTTTCTTTATAAAAATATACGAATGAAATTTTTATGTTACATTGGCTATATAATTTAGCTATTATTACGTAAAATTCTATTAAAATTAAAAATAAGTCGATCCCTTTTTATCCAGGCTACGAAGTGAAGACGGAAAATGACGAATTTAAAAAAAGTGGCTGAAAAACATTTTTTTATTATTAGAAATATCTAACTGAACAATCCGTCTACATTCAAATATTGTTGTTAAAAAAATTCTAACTTTACTTGTTTTTGAGATATTGGCAGTGGATCTTTTTACCCACGAACTTTTAAGCTCCGCTCTCCCCTAATGTTTTTTTCGACTATATGTTCATTTTTCACCAGAAGCGAAATTATAAAATATTTTTCAACCGAAAAACAATAAGATTGTCATTCGAAAGTGACAAATGAGTACAAGTCTTTGAGGTCCACGACGTGAAAAGCGCGGCTCGCGCTTGAAAATATTTAATATCTTTCGATGTAACAAAACCTCCAACAAATTGTAAAAAGAATTTTGTTGCAGAGAAAAAAAGAAAATATATGTTTTTTTTTGGATCGATTCAATTCGGGTAAAGGCCGAGTAAAACCTTTGTAAATATTTAAAGGTTGTTATTGTTAAGAAAATTGCAAAAACAAAAAAAAAATTTTCAATCATTACAAAGTTCACTTCAATATGAGTGTAATAAACAAAAATAATACTGATCGGATCAGCACATCCGGAGATAATTAATTTACCGCAGATGATGTTCATAGAAATTGAGCAAAAAATCCATATTTCAATCGTAAATATTTACGTCAAAAATTTTTTTTCAGCAAAATCCTGAAATACGTGTCAAATGATTTTATGAATAGTATCTGTAAACAAATTTTCAGACAATTCTAAAATGTCAAGGTTAAAAAGTGTCCGGTTTGTAAAAGAATGACCCCTATGTCAAATTAGTATTTTGCGCCCACATTCGCGTAAACTGGCGAACAATAATTATTAGGCACATATTGAAATATGTTTTTACCGATAACGTCTGTTCAGGTGTTTACTGATGTTTCTGTTTTGCGATAAATAAATTGGTTTATAAATTATGCATACATATAAGAAAATATACGTATACTTAGTAACGAGCAAGGGAATCACATTCATAAACTAGCTGTAAGTGGAATTCTGTCTTAAGGCAATTAAGGCATCGTGCCTTAAGGCTAATTGCTGGAACTTCCCGTACCAAAAAATATTATTTTTGTAAAAACGATTAACATTTTTGAAAAAAAATTACTTCGAAAAAATAAGATTTTTGACAAACAATTACACAAAAAATTACTTTTTTTTGAAAAAAAAAAATTTTTTTAATTTTTTTTTTTAATTTTTTTTTTTGAAAAAAAATGTTTTCTTTATTTTGACATATTTTGAAAGATCTAAACTTTTTTAACTTCCCGTAGGGCAAGTTATAGTAATCGCAAAAAAATCGAAAATGAAAATTTTTATATATCTTTACGTTTCAGAGGTTTCTGAACATTTTGGCATACCTTAAAAAAAATGGATGTATGTGTGTGTGTGTGTGTGTGTGTATGTGTGTGTATGTATGTACGTGTGTGTATGTATGTGCGGATACAAATTTTTGTCGACGATTTCGGAAACACGGATCAACCGATTTGAATAATTCAAAAAACATTCGATTCGTATTGATAAGGAGACGTGCTGATTAGTTTTTGGCGAAGGCAGGTCTAGCCGTTCCGAAGATACGGGGCAAAAAGTGCCAAAAACGGTACCTTCGTTTTTAGGAGAACGGAGCGTCCGATTTGAATAATTAAAAAAATATTTTACTTGTATTGACAAGATGTATAATTGATCAAATTTTCATGGAGGCAGGTCTAGCGGTTTCGGAGATCTAATGAAAAAAGTAAATAAAAATGCCATTGGGCGGTTAAAAATGATCATTAGACATATGAACATCAAATTATCAGATATTTTATAGAGATTTTAACAATAAGTATATTTTTTTTTTACATTTCTATGGGTTCCGTACCAATGCTTATGCGTTAGACGGCGGCGCGGCACTTGCGAGCTTTGACATTTCGTCTCTATGCAGTTCAAGCAGTGCGATTGCTTTGAAAAAAAGTTCAAAATTTCCAAAATATGTCAAAATGAAGAAAACATTTTTTTAAAAAAAAATTTTTTGTTTTCAAAAAATAATTTTTTTTCTCAAAAAAAAAATTTTTTTTTTTCAAAAAAAAGTAATTTTTTGTCAATTTTATAGTTTCTCAAAAATCTATTTTTTTTAAGTAAAATTTTTTCAAAAATGTTAATCGTTTTTAAAAAAATAATAATTTTTGGTACGGGAAGTTCGAGCAATTTGCCTTAAGGCACGATGCCCTAATTGCCTTAAGACAGCATTCCACTTACAGCTAGTTTTCAAAGCAATCGTACTGCTTTAACTGCATAAAGACGAAATATCAAACCGCGTAAGCGCCGCGTCGACGTCTAACGCGCAAACATTGGTACGGAACCCATAGGAATGTGAACCAAAATTATACTTATTGTTAAAATCTCTATAAAATATTTGATAATTTGATGTGCATATGTCTAATGATGAATTTTGACCGCCAAATGGCATTTTTTTTTACTTTTTTCATTAGATCTCCGAAACCGCTAGACCTGCCTTTATGAAAATTTGATCGGTTCTTCACCTTGACAATACAAGTAAAATTTTTTTTGAATTATTAAAATCGGACGCTCCGTTCTCCTAAAAACTGATTTACCGTTTTCGGCACTTTTTGCCCCGTATCTTCGAAACGGCTAGACCGGACTTCGCCAAAAACTAATCAGCACGTCTCCTTATCAATACGAATCGAATGTTTTTTGAATTATTCAAATCGGTTGATCGGTGTTCCCGAAATCGTCGACGAAAATTTGTATCCGCACATACATACACACACGCACACACACACACACACACACACACATACATCCATTTTTTCTAAGGTATGCCAAAATATTCAGAAACCTTTGAAACGTCGAGAAATGCAAAAATTTTCATTTTCGATTTTTTTGCGATTACTATAACTTGCCCTACGGGAAGTTAATAAATGGAACTCAATTTCATAAATGTTATTTAAAAAGTAATAAATTTAATAATATTATTAAAAACGACGACTTACAATGGCCTGAAACTATAAGCTGACGGAAATTTTAAATTATTAACTTCCCGAAGTAGAAGTTTTTAGATGAGGGTTATCGTCTGTCAGTTTTGCACAGCGATCGGCCAAGTCATAGAAACGGCGTAAATAACAGAAAAGTGGAAAAAAGTTTGTCCACGTGTTAGCTCACACTCCTGAATCCATCTTAAAAATTTAAAAACCGCTTGAAAGGTATTGGCTGGGAATCGACCTGATAGTGTTTGACAAAGATTCGCTGGCATAATTTATTGTATTTAACTGTAGAAATTTTTTTGACCACTTTTATGATCTTTTTTTTACGATAGATACCATGGTCTTATAGATCATACTAAAATATTACGGTGCTACGACAAGTCGTTTAATTTTAAGAATTCTTCAAAGGTTGCAAAAATTAGTATCGTTTTTTTGATGTTTGTCAAAATTAGACCTTTTATCGACGCTTGCTCAAAAATGCCTGAACCGATTTCAGAAATTTAAAAGCCATTTGACTATCGTTTGTCAGTTTTGTGCGACGATCTACCGAGCCGTTTTTTTGCAATTTGAAAAAAAGTGTTCAACTTTTCGTTCACATTTAAGCTCGTACTACCGAATCGATTTTAAAATATCAAAAACTGTTGAGAATGATACTGATTTGTTTTAGGTGAAAATATACCGAGTCGTTTTCTTATAATTAATTGTTGAAAAACAAATTTAAGCTGATTTTCATAGAACTAGTTTTGGCAATATATATCATGGCCTTATACAACTTACTGAAATATTACGGCTTTACGACGAGTAGTTTAATTTTAAAAATTCATCAATGTTTCAGAAAACGAGTAATTTTTTTGACGTTTGTTAAAATTAAAATTAGACGATTCACTTGACGAAAAACATTCGATTCCTATTGATAGGGAGATGTGCTGATTAGTTTTTGGCAAAGACAGGTCCAACCGTTACGGAGTTACGGAGCAAAGAGTGCAGAAAATAGAAATAGAGGTTTTGAGAGAACGGAGTATTCGATTTGAATGATCCAAAAAACATTCAATTTGTAATGATTGGGCGAAGTTGTGTTTAGTTTTTGACAAAAGCAGGTCCAACTGTTTTGGAGGTACGGAGCTAATTGTGCAAAAACTGGCAGTTTTTGAGAGAACTAAGCATCTGATTTGAATGATTCAAAAAACTTTCTACATGTTTTGACAAAATAATTGCTTTTGAAAAAAAAAATCGTTTCAAATTTTTTTTTCTTTTTTTGTATATCGAAAATAATTCAGATTTTAATTTTAATTCTGGCTAAGGTTCTTATATACTTTAAATACATAATTTTAACTTTGCAATTCAATTTATATAAATCTTATAAATATTAGACTAGGTATTTATTTATAATAATCTAAGGTATAGTATTTATTAATAAAACTAAGTATTTATTTATAATAATCTATTTGAAAACATGTATTTATTTATAATAATCTAAGGTATAGTATTTATTAATAAGACCTAGTATTTTTTTATAATAATCTATTTATAGGTATTTATTTATAATAATCTAAGGTATAGTATTTATTAATAAGACTAAGTATTTATTTATAATAAAACATTTAATATTCCTCGAACATTTCGTTCGGTACGGGAAGTTCCAGCAATTTGCCTGAAAGCACGATGCCATAAACAACTAGTTTATTGATTAAGTCGATTATGTACACATGTCGGGAAGTTCGTGAAACTTGCCTCAAGGCAAAATACCAATACTAACTAGTTAAAATTTAGAATAATAGGCTACAATTTTCGGACATACAAGCACACGTGTCTCGCTATAATTAATATAATCACAGATATTATAAATGTGTTTGAGAGACTATATCAATTGGAAATCGCAATGTTTTGACTCAATTGAAAGCGAAAACATAATTTTAGAAATAAACAGTAGAAATTTTTATCTAAATATTTAAATCTCAATTTCGATTGATTAAATCCTTTATTACATCTGTCGAAAAGTTTTTGAAACTTGCCTTAAGGCAAAATGCCACTTTCAACTAGAAGATTTTCAAAATATTAAAAATTTAAGTATATTTCATACAAATTTTGAAGGACGTTATGATTGATAATGTAGATAATAGTCAGTAGACGGCGCGATAAAAGTTTTGCAATTTATCTAATCATACAAGATTGTCTTTAATGTGACCATAATGCGATATATGACACAATCACATGATGATATTTATTTTTGAGTGCAGTGACTTGTGTTTTCAGAGTTTCGCAGCCGAACAGTTCATATTCATTCTTATAAATATAATTTCGATATTTATACGTCTCATAATTGTTAGAAAATAATTAGCTTTCCATAGAGCAAAAGTGTAAAACTAGATTTTCGTTCAGTTATAGAAAACCATATATTAAATTTTGAATTTGTAGGGTGGGCCAGATTGAGAATGAAAAAAAAATGAACTGAATTGTTATATAATTAACTTCCCGTAGGGTAAGTTATAGCAAAAACAAAAAAATCGAAAATGAAAACTTTTATATATCTTTACGTTTCAAAACCGTCTGAACATTTTGGCATACTTTAGAATAAATGGATGTATGTGTGCGTGTGTGTTTATGTATGTGTGTGCGGGTACAAATTTTCGTCGATCATTTCGGAATCTCAGATCAACCGATTTGAATAATTTAAAAAACATTCGATTTGTATTGATATGGAGACGTGCTGATGTGGCCGGCCTAATATTACAGTAGGGTAGGGCGAGGCTAGTTGAGCAAATTTTTACTTAAACGGATGTAGCACCTCAATGAAAAGTCTCAATAAATTGCTATATGACTTAATGGATTTGTTGTTTATCGCTTAACAAAAGTGTTAATACTATTTTTTGGTAATAAGTAAACTTTAAAAGCTACAGCTGTTTAAATGCAAAAAGTCAAGTATGCTCAATGTACCCCATAGGTGAGGCAAGTTGAGCACTAAGAAAGTATAATAAAATCATAGGTTCAATGTCGATTAGTAATGAAATAAAATAAGTTTTTAATAACCAGTTCTATATTTATAGTCTTTATTGACAGAGAAAACAAAACTTATAGTAATTTGCTTTGAATAATTAACGAAAAGTAGAATCAACAAAATAATATCGTAGCTTAGGAATTATTTTACCATTATATTCAGTATTTTTGTTCAAAATCATTATTTCTTTATATTACTACTCATGGACTTAGCTTAAATCTTAAAAATAATGATCAATTTCTGGAAGTTAATGGTAATTGTCTTAGTGACAGAACAAGTTTAGCAACTATGCTCAACTAACCCCAACTCGGAATTTCAAAATAAAAGTGAGTTTATAAAAAAAACGTGAGAATTATAGCCAGAATCTCTGTGCATATTAAAAGTACTATAATTATATGGAAGAATAAAATTTACCTGGTTAAAAATAAATAACATTTGACTAAACTAGACGAAAACTCGTGATGAATGACTTTTTTACTTTTTGGTCTCAAAATAAACAAAACGCCCGTGAGCCTCACTGATTTGTCCAGCGGCCACTAGCGAATGCGGGATGTTTATTTCTCCCGAACCTCTGTCTTTCCGCCATATAATGCCTAAACGGACGGTGAATAGTTTTAGAGATATTTCGATTGCTCAACTTGCCCCTATGCTCAACTAGCCCTGCTCTACCCTATTCACCATATCAAAAACAAGATTAAGAGACTAATGTATCTCTTTAAGTTAAAAAATTCGGGACGACAATCAATAAAAAATTGTTGAGAGACCACAAACCAAATACAAAATTTAAGAAAAAGTCAACATATTTTGTGTTTGTTTTTAACTTCCCGTAGGGTAAGTTATATGAATCGCAAAAAAATCGAAAATAAAAATTTTTGCATTTCTCGACGTTTCAAAGGTTTCTGAATATTTTGGCATACCTTAGAAAAAATTGATGTATGTGTGTGTGTATGTGTGTGTGTGCGTGTGTGTGTGTGCGGATACAAACTTTCGTCGACGATTTCGGGAACACCGACCAACTGCTTTAAATAATTTAAAAAACATTCGATTCGTACTGATAAGGAGACGTGCTGATTAGTTTTTGGTGGAGGCAGGTCTAGCTGTTTCGAAGATACGGGGCAAATAGCGCCAAAAACGGTAACACGGCTTTTAAGAGAACGGAGCGTCCGATTTTAAACATTCAAAAAACATTTTACTTGTATTGACAAGATGAAGTACTGATTAAATTTTTGGCAAGGCAGGTCTAGCGGTTATAGACTGTTAATAAAAATAGGTTAAAAAATGTCATTTTGCGGTCAAAAATGTTTATTAAACATATGTACATTAAATTATCAGATATTTTATAGAAATTTTAATAATATGTACACATTTTGTGTAATTTTTTTAGGGTTACGTACCAAGATTTTTAATTTTAAAATTCACGTATATGGTTCAAATAAATGTCCTCGACATTTTCGACAGTATGGAATAACTGATTTGAATAATTTAAAAAACATTTGATTCGTATTGATAAGGAGACGTGCTGATTAGATTTGGCATAAACAGGTCAAGCCGTTTCAAAGATACGGGGCAAAAAGAACCAAAAATTGTAATTCAGTTTTCGCGAGAACGTAGGGTCCGATTTGAATAATTCAAAAAACATTTTATTTGTATTGATTAAACAAAGAACTGTTGGAGTTTTTGGAAAGGCAGGTCTAACGGTTATAGATTCTCAATAATTTAAAAAAAAAAGTAATTTGGCGGTAAAAACGTTCACTAGACATATGCAGATCAAATTATCAGATATTTTATAGAGATTTTAATAATGTGTACACGTTTTATGTCATTTTTTTGGGTTTCGTACCAAGATTTTTAATTTTGAAGTTTATGTATATAGTTCAAACAAATGTTCTCGACATTTGCGACAAAAAGCAGATCCTGCCGTTCTGCAGGTATGGAGCGCAAAGAGTGTAAAAATGGTCATGCAGTTTTTGAGAGAACGGATCATCCGATTAGATTAATTCAAAAAACCTTTTGCTTGTGTAAACGGTGTGCAAAAAATGGTTTTACAGAAACCATTTTTCGATGTTTTGAAAATTTAACAAAAAAAAATTCAAAACGTTCAAAAAAAAAATTTTTAATTTTCAGAAAACTCAAACTTTTGTACGCATACACCTAAGTTGTTTGTAGAATACGCTCGTCGCCCAATAAGCCCATACAAATTTACAGTATGTATTTATAATAAATATTCTATTTGAAATTATTTAAAACATTTATTGATTATTATCATACCTCGAATTTTTAATTACGGTACGGGAAGTTTCAGAAATTTGCCTTGAGGCACGATGCCATGCGCCCCACTAGTTGACATATGATTTGACATTTGATGTATTTTTTTGATTAGAGCGCAGACTAAATCGAATAATTGCGATAGCTGCGTAATTTTGTTGTAACTTTGTTGGGGTTCCGTACCAAGGTTTTTAATTTTGAAATTTATTTATATGGTTCAGACAAATGTCCTCGACATTTTTGACGGTATGGAATAACCGATTTGTATGAGTGAAAAAATATTCGGTTCGTACTCGATCGCGAGGCGTTTTTGCAAAAGGCACATCTTGCCTCTTCGGAGGTATGGAGCGCAAAGGGTATAAAAATGGTCATGCAATTTTGAGAAAAACGGGTCATGTTTCTGAATATTTTGGAATACCTTAGAAAAAATAGAAAATGCAAAGTATATGTCAAACTAGTGGGGTGCATGGCATCGTGCTTTAAGGCAAATTGCTGGAACTTCTCGAACCGTAACAAAATGTTCGAGGAATATTGAATATTTTCAAATAGATTATTATAAATACTGTAACATTGTCTAATATTTATGAGAATTGTATAAACTGAATTGCAAAGTTGAAATTATTTGTTTAAAGTATATTCGAACTTTAGTCCGAATCAAAATTAAAATCTGAATTCTTTTCAATATACAAAAAAAAATTTTTTGAAAAAAAATTGAAGCAAATTTTTTTTTTCCGAAGCAATTATTTTGTTGAAACAAGCAGAAACTTCTTTGAATCATTCAAATCGGACATTTAGTTCTCTCAAAAACTGCCATTTTTTGTACATTTAGCTCTTTATCTTCAAAATGCCTTTGCCAAAAACTAATCAGCACATCTTCCTATCAATAGGAATCGAATGTTTCTTGAACCATTCAAATCGGTTGATCCGTGCGCCCGAAAACGTGGACGAAAAAATGCGGACATACAAAACACACACACACATATACACACATACATTTTTTCTGAGGTATGCTAAAATGTTCAGAAACCTTCAAAACGTTGAGAAATACAAAAATTTTCATTTTCAGTTTTCGGCCCATTACATACCTACCCTACGGAAAGTTAAAAAATCTACATTGTTCACTCAAATCAATTATTAAAAAGGCAAAGTGTCCACGGGTTTTCACTCAATTCAAACACGTCAAAAAAATCTACATTTTTTACTCAAATAAATTTTGTTAAAAAGGCAAAGACTATGTATTTCAATCTATTCAAATAAGTAAAAAAACCTACATTTTTCAGTCAATTCAATATCATTAAAAAGGCAAAGAGTATAGTGCATAGGTGGGGAACCCGCGGCCCCGAGGCCGCATGCGGCCGCCGGTAGGTTCTTGTGCGGCCCCTTGCCGTCTAGTACAAAATAGCAGAATTACTTTCAAACAACTATTGTACAAAAATCCCATCAAAAACAGTCATATTGTAACATGACATCAAATTACTAGCCTGAAACACAGACTCTTAGGCAGATACGAAATAGAGATGTAATATATTATATTAATATTATTTAATATAAGCAATATTTTTGATTTCGCAAGACATCGCCTATTATATAATTCAAGAATTATTATAAAAAAAATTAACAGTGCAAAAGAATCGTTAGCACCCGGGTTGCAGATTTTTATGCGTATCCGTAGTAAATGATAAAAAATACTTCTCGCAATCAAAAGCAAATCCGCAGCTTTGGCGGAGATCGGAGCAACCAGATTTTACCTAGATATATTGGAAATTTTATGACACTATAGTTAAAAAATGACACAAAACTATACCTTTTTTCATAAAATACAAAATATATTTTTAAAAATTGCTGTAGGCAAAATAGTGTCCGTATTTATTTGCACATAATAAGTATATAGAATTTATTTATATTTAAATCTTGAAATATAAATATAGAGTAAGGTATTTGTAATGAGAACAACTCAAATGCAAAATATAAATTAACAATACATTTTGAGCATAATAATACATATTTTAATTAAAATATTTCTTTCACGTTCATTATTGTTAGTTTATACATTATCAAATAATACGTTTATTTTTATGGGTAAACATTATTATTCTCTAATTGGAGTAGGTACATCATTTATTAATAAAATTTTTTAAATTATGTTTTTAAATGTCTGTCAATAGTGTCTAGGTATATTTCTTTTGGAAAGAGGTAACGTTGCGTTTAATGCATTAATCCTTTTTCTGTTATGATAACTATTGTCATGAATGACAACAAGCAGGAATACTCATACCGAAAGTGTACAAATGAATTTAATTTGGTTTTCCAAAACCCGAAATTCCCTAAATTAAACGTTAACACCTTAGTTTGCAAAATAAAAATCTATCAGTGAATTTAATGATATAAGAAAAATATATATTTTTTTATTCCAAATAATTATGTAAAAATAAGAATATGAAAATCAAATTCAAATCAAAATACTTTAATGTCATTTTTATATAAAAATGAATGTTTAAATGAAATTAAAACGAACTAAAACTCGATTTTATCGAAACGAAGTCGATTTTATCTCATTACATACGTTCGAAATATACCAACTTTTTTTCCAATCTTCAAGAAAAATTAATGAAATTTCGTTCGATTTCCTTCGACACCCAGAAATTTTCGATTTATTTCCATTTTAAAAAATCTCGACATTTTCTTAAATTTTAAAGTATTTAATTTACTTTTTTCTATATAATGCAATAAATTGTTAAAACAATAAAAAAACTATAATATAATAATGATAAATTAGCTTTTACTGAACATAGTCAGATAATTGTTTGTTTGATATGCGTTATTTGTTGTGATATAATTGGTTTGGTTTTCACAATATAATTGCTCAAATTTAAATTGGACCTCTGTTTCCGCTCTACCATAATAAAAATATTTTCATTGTGTTTTTTTCTAAAGTTATTCAAGCAAGATTAAAATCATAAATTGATTACGTACTCAACTTTCTTTTTAATCTTATATTCTTATGATATTCTCTCTTTTTCCATCGACCTCAAATTTAAAACTAGATGTAAGTGGCCAAAGGCAAGTTACATAAACTTTGTGATATGTGTAAATAATCGACTTAATCGATTAGAATTAAGATTTAGCTTTTAACATTCAGAATTGTGGCGATGAATTTTCAACAGTTAATTTCGAAAATAAAGTTTGCATATTTCCTAAAAACTAATTATTGCAATTTTTAATTGACATCTTCCTAATGACAAACTTATAGTAACTGTAATCACATCATTAAAATTGTCAAAAAAGTTATTCAACAAATAATACCAAGAAACGGCTCTTCACCAAAAACTTAACATGAGCACAATTTCCAACGGATAACTTTGAAACGGTTTTGATTAATTTTGCATATGCTAACTATAAAGAAATGGCTCGGCTGATTATCGTAGAACGAATCAACGCGGTATTGTGAACTTTAATATTTTATGATTAAAATGTGAGTTTAATCAAATTTAATTTTTTTGAATTATGTGTAGTCGATTATTTGAGAAAACGTCTACGAAAGGTCAAATTTCAGCTCACATACACACACACACATATATATATATATATATATATATATATATATATATATATATATATATATATAGTGTTCACTATTCAGAATGAATTGAAACGCCAAGAAAATCAATTCGGATTGTCTGGCGAAAAATTAAACTTATATATAGGTAAAAAATCTATTATAATATATTGAAATTATAGTGTTCAGAATCTGCAAAATATAACATAATATAACATTATAAATGCGATTATAATGTTAATACTCAGCATGTATTATGTTATCATACTTCCAGCAAAAGTATCATCTATACATAATTAGTCCCAGTCTATCATTATCAAAGTCATCAAACGTATGGGAATTTGCTTTCTATTAGCACAGCAATAGCTAATGTTATTGTTTATTAGAATAATTTTCTTGTCACAACCAAATGTTGATTTATTATTGATCATCATACAAAATATTACAATACATTAGCCACAAAAAATAATACTTCTTGTTATGTTACTCGCTTACGTCTATTTTTATCCACATTTTTGCTCAAAACAATATCAGTAAATATTTGCGTTATTAGAGGAGAATTTAATACAAAATTGTAATTTAGAGCAAATTGCACAAGGTTTATATCATGTTTTTGTGAATATTTTATGAAATAATTTCTTCCAAATTTTTGGTGGAATTGATAATTGAGTGATAATAAAATTAAAACTTCCTTTTTGAATGCTGTTAAAGTAGGGCTGTCTATAAGAATTAAAATAACAAAATAAAAAGTAACAAGTTGTAAGATGTGTAGTATTTTGCCGATACGTATATAATCAACTTAACCAAAAAGTATTGAGATTCAACTATTTAGATAAAATATTCAACTCTTCGTTTCGAAAATAACTTTATCGCTTTCACTACAAAATAATCAATGCTATTCCAAATTGATACTCTTCAGACATACTTATAATCACTTATAAAATCTTTAATTATATAAACTAAATTAATTTATTTGATTCCAATTTCGTGTTCTGAAAATGTATTTTATTTAAGTGTGGACGTCTACTGTAATCAGTAGCTACCTGCAAAACACCAAAGGCCGTACATATGATTCGGCACAGATTCTGATTAGAATCGCTCAAGTTCGCGGCTTACTACGTTACTACTTTTCTTAGTTTAAAATTGATCAAAAATTGTGGACTAAAACATGATCGAAAAATTGTACACCTTTCTGCTAACTACAAAAAGACGGCTCAGCTGATAATCGCGTAAAACTGATAAACGCTAGTCCTTATCGAGTTACATCGAATTGCTTTCAATTCGGTTCAGCCGTTTTTGAGAAAATGTCGTCAAAGGTAATGTCGTTTCCAAATTGTGTCAAGTCCATATATTTACCCAATTGTTTAAAAAAAACCTACAAATAGCAATATAAAACGTGAAAAAAATGAATAAATTTAGAGAAAATGTATTTTTGTAAATGTAATAACATTATATATTATACTACTGTACTTATAATCAAATTGTATTCTATCAACTGCACGCACACTCAGTGAGCGAATTAAAATATACAGTTTATTGCATTGCAATAAAATATTACAGTAATTACTTCCCAAAAGTCATATTTATTGTACTCATAAAAGCCACCGATACAGTTTTTATTGCGCTATAACTTTATTTCATATTTTTTACTTGATAAATTGTACTTTGCTATAATATTAAATAATTACAAATTGCTTCATTATGCTGTTATTATTACGAGCTAAAATAAAAATGTTTATAAAAGATATTTAAAAAATATACACTTTTTATGACATATAACTGTTAACTGAGACATAATCTTATATATAAAAATGGAGCTCTCGATCAAATGATTCGGTAAAACTCGAAAACGGCTAAACCGATGTGGTCAGTCTTAGTCTTGAAAAATTCGTGCCAATCCAGAGATATTATTTCAAAATCGCGTAGAAACTTTACATTTTTATTAACTTCCTGTAGGGCAAGTTATAGTAATCGCAAAAAAATCGAAAATGAAAATTTTTGCATTTCTCGACGTTTCAAAGGTTTCTGAATATTTTGGCATACCTTAGAAAAAATGAATGTACGTGTGTGTGTGTGTGTGGTGGTGTGTGTGCGTGTGTGTATGTATGTGCGGATACAAATTTTCGTCGACGATTTCGGGAACACGGATCAACCGATTTGAATAATTCAAAAAAACATTCGATTCGTATTGATAAGGAGACGTGCTGATTAGTTTTTGGCGAAGTCGATCAAATGATTCGGTAAAACTCGAAAACGGCTAAACCGATGTGGTCAGTCTTAGTCTTGAAAAATTCGTGCCAATCCAGAGATATTATTTCAAAATCGCGTAGAAACTTTACATTTTTATTAACTTCCTGTAGGGCAAGTTATAGTAATCGCAAAAAAATCGAAAATGAAAATTTTTGCATTTCTCGACGTTTCAAAGGTTTCTGAATATTTTGGCATACCTTAGAAAAAATGAATGTACGTGTGTGTGTGTGGGTGTGTGTGTGGCGTGTGTGTATGTATGTGCGGATACAAATTTTCGTCGACGATTTCGGGAACACGGATCAACCGATTTGAATAATTCAAAAAACATTCGATTCGTATTGATAAGAGAGACGTGCTGATTAGTTTTTGGCGAAGGCAGGTCTAGCCATTCCGAAGATACGGGGCAAAAAGTGCCGAAAACGGTAAGTTAGTTTTAAGAGAACGGAGCGTCCGATTTTAATAATTCAAAAAACATTTTACTTGTAATGACAAGATGAAAAATTGATAAAATTTTCATGAAGGCAGGTCTAGCGGTTTCGGAGATCTAGTAAAAAAAGTAAAAAAATGCCATTTTTTTTTTATTACTCTTTTATTTACAACTGTCCACTATAGGACATTCAATAAATTTAATGGATTTACAATAGTCCGCGAAAAGGTACATTGTATACTACTTTGACTTGTTGGAAAAAACAACTCAGTAGTTGTTTTTTCGATATAAAATTTACAATATTTACTTATTAAATAATTTTTATAATAATGATTGTTATTCCATTTTTTCTCAGGAGAGTTGATTGCTTAAATCCAGTGGCGCTTTTCTTTTCAACCTTCTACGATAGTTCTCTGTTATCAATGAGTTTGCTAATGTATTTGGGTGATTGATTAGCTTGTTTCTATACTTCTGTGCTGTTTTTGTTATTACTTCATTTATGGTAGGTGTATTCGTGTCGGCATGAATTAACCAGTTGGGAACATATTTTGGAGCTCCTAAGGCAATTTTCAAAAAAAATTTTTTGAAATTTCTGTATAATTTCTATATTGGTCTTATGACCACTGCCCCACAATTGTATACCATAACACCAAATTGGTTTGAATAAAGTTTTATATAAAAGTAGCTTATTGTATGCGCTTAGTTTGGATTTAGTTCCTAGTAACCAGTAAGCTTTTGGTTTTTATCTCAAGCTGTTCTCTTTTTTATATGAGTTCGCCATTTAGTTTTCTATCGAGATATATGCCGAGATATTTCACATGGTCTTCTTGAGGTACTTGAGTATTTCCTATTCTTACTGGTGGGCAAGTCTCTCTCCATTTTTCTAATAAATTTAAATCCTATGGGTTCCGTAACAATGTTTACGCGTTAGACGGCGACGCGGCGCTTACGCGCTTTGATATTTCGTCTTTATGCAGTTAAAGCAGTACGATTGCTTTGAAAAAAAGTTTAGATCTTCCAAAATATGTCAAAATAAAGAAAACATATTTAAAAAAAAAAAAAAAAAAAATTTAATAAATTTTTTTTCAAAAAATGTAATTTTTTGTCGAATTTATAGTTTCTTCTCAAAAATCTTATTTTTTCGAAGTAAAATATTTTCAAAAATGTTGATCGTTTTTTAAAAAAATAATAATTTTTGGTACGGGAAGTTCCAGCAATTTGCCTTAAGGCACGATGCCTTAATTGCCTTAAGACAGAATTCCACTTACAGCTAGTTTGAAATTTTTTGTAGAAGCGTAATTTAAATAAAAGAATGGACGGTGGCTAATATGTGAAATGTCAAACGTTTTTGACAGATGATGTTCAATTACGTTTAATAGGATGTTTTACGTGAATATTATTAAGTATGATCAAAAATCATTAAAGTTAAGCATTGTTTAACAACAATATTTGAAAGTAGAGGAAAAAAAGATGTATAACCAGCTATAACCTTGATTTGAAAACGGTAATCTTTGAAATGGGGGAGATAAACGGTAATTTTTAAAAATCCATATTAAAAGTATTAAAAGTATTTTCTTCTGTTGGTAGTTTTTTGTTGTTTTTTATCATTAGTTAAAAATATAATTATTTTGTAAAATACCTTTAAAATTATAATAAGGCTTTAAACCTTTTTGCCACCTGCGGTTTAGATAACAAACTTTTGAAAGACATCAAAAAAGCACATTTCTACAATGATGAAGTAGAAGGCAGTTTACTTAACGTAGTCAGATAATTGTTTGTTTGATATGTGTTATTTGTTGTGATATATTGTTATGGTTTTTACAATATAGTTTATATTTGCTCAAAGTCAAATTGGACCTTTGTGCCTCGCCCTGCTTTACATATATACTTTTTATTAAATTTACTTTAATTCATCGAATGTTACTTGAAACTTTTTGAAAAGCAAGTCAAAAAAGAAATACATAATTCATTTTCTATCTCTCCTCGCAAAAATTTAAACATTTTGTATAAGCTCAGTAGTGTTATTCACAATTATACACAAAATCCAGAATCCAAAAGAATCTGAAAAACTTGAAACGTAATCAATAAGTCGAAAGACCAAAAAAGACTTGGATGGATTATACTACGTCTTCTATAGAAAGTGTATAAATCTTCCACTTTGATTGTATTGACAAAATATAGACAAACTAATGGGGTTTGTTGTTTTTATAACTTCATTGTATATAATAAAATAAAACTAAATCTAAAACTGATTAAATTTTTGGGAAGGCAGATCTGTCCGTTATGAACTCTCAATAAAAATAAGTTTAAAATGCCATTTGGCGGTCAAAAATGTTCATTGGACATATGTACATCAAATTTAAAAAACATTCGATTCGTATTGATAAGCAGACGTGCTGATTAGTTTTTGGTAAAGGCAAGTCTAGCCGTTTCAAGATACGGGCAAAAAAAGCCAAAAATGGTAATTCAGTTTATGAGAGAACGAGTCTCCCATTGGAATAATTCAAAAAACATTTTTTATTTGTATGACTGAACAAAGAACTGTTCAAATTTTTGGTAAGACAGGTCCAGCGGTTACGGAGTTTCGATAAAATAAAATAAAAAATGCCATTTGGCGGTCAAAAATGTTCATTAGACATATGCAAATCAAATTATCAGATATTTTATAGAAATTTTAATAATGTGTACACATTTTGTGTCATTTTTTTGAATTCCGTACCAAGACAAATGTCCTCGGCATTCTCGACAGTATGGAATAACCGATTTGTATGATTAAGTAGTGGGGTGCATGGCATCGTGCCTTAAGGCAAATTGCTGGAACTTTCCGTACCGTAATTAAAAATTCGAGGAATGAAAAATAATCAATAATTGTTTTAAATAATTCAAATAGATTATTTATTATAAATACATACTGTAAAATTAAAGAAATTTCTTGTAAGCATACACATAAGTTGTTTGTAGAATACGCTCGTCTCCCAATTTAAATGCTTTTATAAGTTTTACGTATGTATTTATAATAATTAATCTAATTGAAATTATTCAAAATAATGATTGATTATTTTCTTTTTCGGATGTTTTAATTACCGTACGGGATGCTTCAGCAGTTTTGCCTTACGGCACGGTGCCATGCCGTTAATTTTGTAAAAACGCCAAATCTTAAGTATCAAAATGATAATAAATGGACTTAAGCTGCTTTCTAAATGAACGGCTCATATATAAATTATGTTTTGAATGAATGAAATAAAAGAGACAATGTGTAATATTGGTGATATTTTCCAACAGAGCAAAACAACGGCCCGCAGGAGTTCGGCGTAGGAAGGCGACGAGCCTGGCACAAAGCCGAGCATCGGGTCTCGGTGTGCCGCCCGACACCCGCCGAACGCGTCGTTTCCAATGCAAAACGGAGGACATGTCAAGTTTGAGCCGCCAAAAGTGCCTGTGATATTTGTCTAGTTAGATATTTTTTACAATTTAATTTTAGATTTTTTATCATGCAGAATTAATTAATAGATAATTACTGTATTGCAAAGATTTCTACAATTTTTGATTCTGAACTTAACATTTTTGCACATCTTTAAGTTTTCAAAAACTTCTCAACAATTTGTCATAGGTACTTTGAAAAAAATGTATTGTAGGTATGTTTTGTGTGCATACAATTTTTGTCCACGATCTTGGGTGCACGAATTAACCGATTCGAATGATTTAAGAAACTTTCATTTGTATTAACTGAACGAAGAATAGATGAAATTTTAATGAGGCATTCCCAGTGGTTTTAGACGTCCAAAAAAAAGTTAAAAAAAAGTCATGTCATTAGATATATGCACATTAAATTCTATGATATTTTTAGAAATTCTATAATAGTATATAAATTTTTTTTGTTTTTATAATCTTTACCTTTCAAACCTTTTGAACATTTTGGCCATACCTTAGAAAAATGGATTTATGTGTGTGTACAAATTTTCGTCGACGATTTCGGGAACACGGATGAAGCGATTTGAATAATTCAAAAACATTCGATTCGTATTGATAAGGAGACGTGCTGATTAGTTTTTGGCGAAGGCAGTCTAGCCGTTTCCGAAGATATGGGGCAAAAAGTGCCCAAAACGGTAACTCAGTTTTTAAAAAGAACGGAACGTCCGATTTGAATAATTCAAAAAACATTTACTTGTATTAAAAGGATGAAGAACTGATGAAATTTTCATGAAAGCAGGTCTAGCGGTTTCGGAGATCTAGTAAAAAAAGTGAAAAAATGCCATTTGCCGGTCAAAAATGATCATTAGACATATGCACACAGGGCCGGATTTAGAAATTTGGCGCCCCGGGGCACTGACAAAATGCCGCCCCATCCCTGAAATTTTACGAACTTTCGAACTTTTTTTAAAGCAATCGCGCTGCTTTAGCTGCGTGGGACAAAATATAGAAGCGCGTAAGCGCCGCATCGCTTCGATAAACAATGTTACAGAACTTATATAAATGTAAACAAAATTTATACTTATTATTATAATATCTTTAAAATATCTGATAATTTAATGTGCATATGTCTTATGATCACTTTTGTCCGTCAAATGTTTCTTTTTCAAATTTTTTTATTGGATCATCGAAACCGCTAAACCTGCCCCCACAAATTTAAGCAGTTATTTATTCTGTAAATTGTTTTGAATGTTATTTGACGCTTTTTTCTCAAAAACTGAATTATCATTTTTGGCATTTTGGCCCGTGTTCTCGAAATCGACTTGAATAATTAAAAAAATATTAGATTTGTATTGATGGGGAGACGTGCTGATTAGTTTTTGGTACAGACAATTACGAAAAATGGTAATTTGGTTTCGATATTTCTTCTTTGAAACAGCTACGTAGCGCGTTTGCTATGCAAAAAGTTCATAATTTTCGAAAAATTTCAAAATACAAAAAATGTGTTTTAGAAGTCTTTTTTTTCATTTTTCAATAAAATTTAAAGCTCTTTATAAAATGTAATTTTCAGTACGGGATGTTTCAGTAATTTGTCTTAAGGCACAATGCCATGAGTCACTAGTTTAAATTTTTTTTCGATGCTATAAGCTTGGAAGTGCACAAATACGTCATTTTAAGAGGGCTCGAGAACTGAAGAACATATTTTTCTTAAACTCTCAGCTTGTTTACGGATCTTTATATTAGCCAAATTGCCAAATTTTATAACTTATAAACCAATTTGATAATTTACGTTCGGAGAGGGAGGCAAGGCAAAATAATAAATTTTAGTTGTCGTTTATTTCAACCAAAATTTTGCATTGCAATTGTATTATGTTTTGTTAATTATATTTCTTAAAACAAAAAATGTTGGTAAAAAAAGTTGATTATATTGTATAGAATTTTTTTCTCACTATCCAAATTTTGCCGCCCCCCAAAATTTGCCGCCCTGGGCAGTAGCCCCGATTGCCCCTACTGTAAATCCAGCACTAATGCACATCAAATTATCAGATATTTTATAGAGATTTTAACAATAAGTATAAATTTACATTCCTATGGTTTCCGTACCAATGTTTATTCGTCAGACGGCGACGCGGCGCTTACGAGCTTCGATACTTCTCTTGCGTCTGCGTCTCTATGCAGTTAAAGCAGTACGATTGCTTTGAAAACTAGCTGTAAGTGGAATTCTGTCTTAAGGCATTTAAGGCATCGTGCCTTAAGGCAAATTGCTTGAACTTCCCGTACCAAAAATTATTATTTTTTTAAAAACGATTGACATTTTTAAAACAAATTTACTTCGAAAAAATAAGATTTTTGAGAAACTATAAATTAAACAAAAAATTACTTTTTTTTGAAAAAAAAATTTTTTCAAAAAAAAATCTAATTTTTTTTTTTTTTTTAATTTTTTTTGGAAAAAATAATGTTTTCTTCTTTATTTTGGCATATTTTTGAAGATCTTTTTTCAAAGCGGCGTACTGCTTTAACTGCATAGAGACAAAATGTCAAAGCGCGTAAGCGGCGCGTCGCCGTCTAACGAATAAATATTGGTACGGAACCCATAGGAATGCAAAGAAAATTTATACTTATTGTTAAAATCTCTATAAAATATCTGATGATTTGATGTGCATATGTCTAATGATCATTTTTGACCGCCAAATGGCATTTTTTTTTACTTTTTTTCGTTAGATCTCCGAAACCGCTAGACCTGCCCTCATGAAAATTTGATCAATTCTTCATCTTGTCAATACAAGTCAAATGTTTTTTGAATTATTAAAATCGGACGCTCCGTTCTCTTAAAAACTGAGTTACCGTTTTCGGCACTTTTTGCCCCGTATCTTTGGAACGGCTGGACCTGCCTTCGCCAAAAACTAATCAGCACGTCTCCTTATCAATACGAATCGAATGTTTTTTGAATTATTCAAATCGGTTGATCCGTGTTCCCGAAATCGTCGACGAAAATTTGTATCCGCACATACATACACACACGTACATACATACATACATACACACACACACACACATACACACACACACACACACTCACACACACATACATCCATTTTTTCTAAGGTATGCCAAAATGTTAAGAAACCTCTGAAACGTAAAGATATATAAAAATTTTCATTTTCGATTTTTTTGCGATTACTATAACTTACCCTACGGGAAGTTAAAAAGTTCAGATTTTCCAAAATATTTTAGAATAAATTTTTCTTCAAAAAGTCTTTTTTTTTTAAAAAAAAGTGATTTTTTGTCTCTCAAAAGTGATTTTGTTTCTCAAAAATCTAATTTTTTCAGAGTAATTTTTCTTCAAAAATGTTAATCTTTTTGATAAAAAGTAATTTTTGGTACGGGAAGTTCCAGCGATTTGCCTTAAGGCACGATGCCATGCGCTTCACTAGTTAATGTTTAGAGTTTGCTCATAAAGCTCAAACAATTTTTCTCTAGATTTTCGACACTATGGATCAACCGACGTGAATACGTTTCAAAATATTCAAACTTTTGAAAAACGTCGATTTAAAAAAAATTTTTTTTTAAAAAAAGTCGATTTTTTTTCAAATTTTCAAAATAGTGATTTTCTCAAAATTCTGAAAATTTTAAATCGAGGTACGAGAAGTGCCAGCACTTTGCCGTTAATGCACGGTACCATACACTCCTAGTTATCTATTTAATTTAGTAATAAACTTACAAAGTATCTTCAATTACTCGGCTTGTTTTGTATAATTTTTGTATATTACCAAATTTTAAGTCAGTTTCAATTAAACTTTTATAATAACTTTGCGGGTAATTTTGTGGGTCATATATATGATATTCAGTTCAGTTCAAAATATATTTTAATATATGAAGTATGTTCAAAAGGTACAAGGATTTTTGAAATTTCTCTAAGAGAATCCAATCGTCAATTGTTTTTGTTTGTGTTGGTATACACCATGTATACACCTTCCTAATGAAAGTATGATGAAATTGTAAACTGTATTCACTTTACCTTGTCTGTGATAGTCGCTAAGGTTCGACATGTTTTAATGGATTAACAATGCTTTTTATCGGAGCCATATCTGGTAAGTATGGATATGAAGCGTTCGTCATCATCAAAATCTTCGCGACCAGCAGTAATAACTTTTTTAATAGCAGACTTTGTTACACTTTGTTTTATTATTTACGCAAAATTTAATATAAGTTCATTGAAACTTGAATTCTTACAACAAGCAAATGTTCCCGAGCCATGAAATCACGTCAAACATTACACTAAATACTACTTCAGACTAAGTAAGTAATGAATATAATTAAAATTTTCAACATATTTTACGGTAATATATACCAGCACAACAAAAGAAAATTCTAGTACTTTTTGAACACACCTCGTATAAAATATATACTACATTGGCACATAAGTTGTCCACCCTTGGGTATTATACTTCTACAGTGTATAGTGCTGTTCTTTAAATTCATATTGTGTGTCTGGTATGATTATGTTGCGTCTTATGTGTTTCTTTAGTTGTATAAGAATGAACTATTCAGCCACTTTGGCCATTGTATTAAGGAGGCTTTGGTCTGTGATTTTGTCGTATGTTTGATTGCTATTTTGGCTTCAACATGGAAAATTCGACATTTTCCATGAAGCAGGAAAATCGTTTTTGGCCATTATGCGGTTTGCTATGCATGTAAGTAGTATAAAAACGTTTGTTGGCTGTTGTTTCATTGTGTCCGCACAGTCCGGGTGCTTTTCTGTTTGGTAGTTTTCTAATTATTGCTTTAATTTTGGAAACTGTGGCGGAGTCATAGAAGTCTGTTAAAATAGCAATGAAACAGGGTTATAGTTAGAGCTAAAAATTGTTCTTGTTGTTGGTTTCGAAATCATGTGTAAATTCTTTGTAAGTGCCAGGTCTAGTGTGCTATGATGGTGGGTCGGTACAGGGGCATATATGATGGGCGTGTTAGAATAGTGCAGTTGTGCGGCTGTGGTGTTGTGTTCGCTCAAAAATTTGTAACGTTCGGCTCCGAGTTGAAGTGCATTATGTGTATGTTGCGTGTGCGGTTTTTGGAAATGTTGTTAGAAAGTTAAGTATCGTGGTGTATTTATCGATATACGTCATGTTGATGTTTGGTGACTTTGTCAGGCTGCAAAGCTCACTAAAAATTTGTTTTACCTCCAGATCTGCAAATAGTTTCCTGCGTGTTGAGATCTGGGTCAGGCTGGCTGGAAGTAGGCGAACCATTGGTGGTGTGAGCTGGACGGCGCTGGTGTAGGTTGGATCGTTGGCGGTGTATATATGGTCGGTGACGGTATTTGTAGTGAAGATGGGAGAGGGAGATGAGGAACGCAGGGTTGTTATTACGACCAACGATGATGAGTTGTTATGCTGACGAGAAGCTCCTCTGACAGTATCTTTTAAATACTAATTGTTTTAAGTTCTAGCTGATTTTTCACGATAATTGGGTTCTTGGCATGTTGGCATACCTCTGAAAAAGGATGTGTGTGTATGTATGTATGAATACAATTTTTCGTCCACGTTTTCGGGCGCACGGATCAACCGATTTGAAAGGGTTCAGCCCTTTTGGAGATACGGAGCAAAGAGTGCAGAAAATAGAAATCGAGTTTTTGAGAGATCGGAGCATCCGATTTGAATGATCCAAAAAACATTCAATTGGAAATCGTTAGAAGAAGGGGTGATTAGTTAGGCAAAGGTCCAGCGGTTTCGGAGATACAGAGCTAAATGTGCAAAAAATTGCAGTTTCCGATTTGATTAATCCAAAAAACTTTCTGCTTGTTTTAACAAAATAATTGATTTTGAAAAAAAAAATGTTTCAATTTTTCAAAAAATTTTGTTTAAAAAAATTGCATATAAAATATATAAATAATTCTGATTTTAATGGTAATTTTGACTTAAGTTCTAATATACTTTAAACAAATATTTTCAACTTTGCAATTCAGTTTATATAATTCTTATAAATATTAGACAATGATACAGTATATATTTATAATAATCTATTTGAAAACATTTAATATTTCTCGAACATTTCGTCACGGTACGGGAAGTTCCAGCAATTTGTCTTAAGGCACGATGCCATACACACCACTAGTTTTAATTGATATGAATCGAGTTGCGTACCCTTGGCTCTTAATAAGTTGGCGCGTCTTGTGTATTGATTCTAACTTGATCTATTCCACAATTTTTTGTTTTGTATACGTTAGGTACGTGACAGTCAAGGTATCGTATCAGTGGCTTTATATCAGATACCCCGTGTACGAATATAGGCAGGGCAGCTGGTGGCTTTTCTGTTGGTGTTGTTTGAGATGGTAACGTTCGAAGTACATTGTATTAATTTTACGTTGATAAAGGATTTAGCCAATAGTCTTTGTGTGTTACTTTTTTAGTGTTACTAGAACTTGCCGCAACATCACTATGCGGTCATCTTCTATTTATGGTACTCCACCCCAGCTTGTTTGTATTAGCAGTGTTGTTTGTTGACGTTTCAGGTTTACTGGTTTTACCGTTTGCATTACCAATACTCTCGTTTCTTGTTGAAACGGATTGTGTTTCAGTAGTATTATTGACAATATTTTTTCGTTCATAATGATATTATCAGCGTTTGAATCTTTATTGAACTGTTATAAATTATTTGGGATTTGTTTTTTACGAAAACCGCATTTACAGCAGATTTGTCTTGTAGAATGTTTTGCGATTTAACGATATGGTAGTTTGTTGATGTCCATGGAGATTGGGACATGATTTTAATCATAAAACACTATTTAATTTTTAAACAAAAAAATGAATTACACATAATAACTCACAACACAATGCACTCTTTAATGTAGCATATGAAGGGCTGTGCTTAATCAAACTGGTATGTCCCGTTACAGGACATATATTAAATGAATTTTTATTCCATTTCTGTTGATGACTATTTCTAACAAAATGCCAGATCAAGTTCATATACAGTGCTATCTCTATAAAAGTGTACCAATGAAACTTATATTTTGCATTGGTTGATTAATGTAGCTATTATTTAAAATCCCTTTGAAATTAAAAATAAAACATTAGACCTGTTTGCTCACTAGCTGTCTCATTTTACCTTGCATATAGAGTTAAAAGGACTAGATGACAAATTTTTGAAAAACAGCAAAAGAAACACAGTTTTACAATGATAAATTTGCTAGGAGTTTTACTGAACATAGTCAGATAGTTCTTACTTTGATATGTGATACATATCATAATATGAATCATTTGGTTTTCACCATATAATTGCTCAAAGTCAAATTGGACCTTTGTGCCCCGACCTACTTTATATAAAATTTAAAATTAGCCGATAATAATAATGTAAACCAAAATTTCATGAGAGTACAATTTTAAATCATCTGTAAAAAATAACGCAGTTGCACAAGTTTGTATACAGTGTCGGCCATGCAGACAGTAGCTGCGATAACATGGTGCGGTGGGGTTTTACATATCCGATTGATATTTTAATATCGTTTAAGATTTTATTGAAAAACGCCTGTTACTACTTTATAGTTACTAAATGTTATATTGGACCTTTCTACTCTATTTAAATATTTAATTTTAATTTGTTAAAAAATATATATAATTTCAATCATTCAAAATTGCCAAAACTGTCAAAATCTTTTTTAACTTCCCGTAGGGCAAGTTATAGTAATTGCAAAAAAATCGAAAATGAAAATTTTTGCATTTCTCGACGTTTCAAAGGTTTCTGAATATTTTGGCATACCTTAGAAAAAATGGATGTATGTGTGTGTGTGTGTGTGTGTGTGTGTGTGTGTGTGTGCGTGTGTGTATGTATGTGCGGATACAAATTTTCGTCGACGATTTCGGGAACACCGATCAACCGATTTGAATAATTCAAAAAACATTCGATTCGTATTGATAAGGAGACGTGCTGATTAGTTTTTGGCGAAGGCAGGTCTAGCCGTTCCGAAGATACGGGGCAAAAAGTGCCGAAAACGGTAACTCAGTTTTTAAGAGAACGGAGCATCCGATTTGAATAATTCAAAAAACATTTTACTTGTATTGATAAGATGAAGAATCGATAAAATTTTCATGAAGGTAGGTCTAGCGGTTTCGGAGATATGGAGGAAAAAGAAAAAAAAATGAGCCATTTGGCGGTCAAAAATGATCATTAGATATATGCACATCAAATTATCAAATATTTTATAGAGATTTTAACAATAAGTATATTTTTGGTTTACATTCCTATGGGTTCCGTACCAATGTTTACGCGTTAGACGTCGACGCGGCGCTTACGCGGTTTGATATTTCGTCTTTATGCAGTTAAAGCAGTACGATTGCTTTGAAAAAAAGTTTAGATCTTTCAAAATATGTCAAAATAAAAAAAACATTTTTTTTTCAAAGAAAGTAATTTTTTGTCTAATTGTTTGTCAAAAATCTTATTTATTAATCTTATTGGTACGGGAAGTTTCAGCAATTTGCCTTAAGGCACGATGCCTTAATTGCCTTAAGACAGAATTCCACTTACAGCTAGTTTTTTCAATAATTTTATTAACTTCCCGTAGGTAATAATCGCAAAAAAATCGAAAATGAAAATTTTTATATATCTTTACGTTTCAAAGGTTTCTGAACATTTTGGCATACCTTAGAAAAAATGGATGTATGTGTGTGTGTGTGTGTGTATGTATGTATGTACGTGTGTGTATGTATGTGCGGATACAAATTTTCGTCGACGATTTCGGGAACACGGATCGACCGATTTGAATAATTCAAAAAACATTCGATTCGTATTGATAAGGAGACGTGCTGATTAGTTTTTGGCGCAGGGAGGTCTAGCCGTTCCGAAGATACGGGGCAAAAAGTGCCGAAAACGGTAACTCAGTTTTTAAGAGAACGGAGCGTCCGATTTTAATAATTCAAAGCATTTTACTCATATTGACAAGGTGATGAACCGGTCAAATTTTCATAAAGGCAGGTCTAGCAGTTTCGGAGATCTAATGAAAAAAGTAAAAAAAATGCCATTTGGCAGTCAAAAATGATCATTAGACTTATGCACATCAAATTATCAGATATTTTATAGAGATTTTAACAATAAGTATGAATTTGGTTTACAGTCCTATGGGTTCCGTACCAATGTTTACGCGTTAGACGGCGACGCGGCGCTTACGCGCTTTGATATTTCGTCTTTATGCAGTTAAAGCAGTACGATTGCTTTGAAAAAAAGTTTAGATCTTCCAAAATATGTCAAAATAAAGAAAACATTTTTTTTTCAAAAAAAAAAAAAAAAAATTAAAAATTTTCTTTTTTTTTTAATTTTTTTTTTTCAAAAAAAAGTAATTTTTGGTCCAATTTATAGTTTTTCAAAAATCTTATTTTTTCGAAGTAAATTTTTTTCAAAAATGTTAATCGTTTAAAAAAAAAAAAAATTGGTACGGGAAGTTCCAGCAATTTGCCTTAAGGCACGATGCCTTAATTGCCTTAAGACAGAATTCCACTTACAGCTAGTTTTCAATAGCAATCAGAATACATGACAATTCTGAGAATACATGAGCTATTTGGCTTATGTCATTCACTCGCACACATACACACACACTTTCAAACACACTTATAAGTTTATCTGATAAATATTACAATCATATTTAGAGAATCACTTTAATAAGTGATTCTACTATTCTGTTTACATTAAGTTAAAATATTTTTAAGGGTCCTCCATATTATCTTTGGGCAGCTTCTTCTTCAGTCTTCTTGAAGTTGGTGTTTCAAGAAGCTGGGTGACTATGTGGTTTGTATGATGTTCTAGTTTTTGAAAATGTTTTATACTGTTGATTTGTATTATTCTGTTTATAAAATCAATATGAAGATCGTCATGTAAAGTTTTATTACTAACAAACCACGGAGCATCAGTAATCTGCCTCAATATTTTCGATTGGGCACGTTGCATTAACGCTATGTTGGATTTGCTTGCAAAGCCCCACAATTCAATGCCATAAGTCCATATGGGTTTTATTACTGTCTTGTAAATTAGAAGTTTATTGTCAATGGATAAAATTGACTTGCGTCGCAGTAGCCAGTATAGTTCAGCTGTTCTAATTTTTATAGTATTGAATTTGGCGCGAATATGGTTCTTCCACGTGAGCCTGCGATCTAAATGCATACCTAAGTATTTGACGCATTCGGTGCTTGGAATTGCTTGGCCATAAAAATGTACTCCTGGGCATGTTGTCTTGTTCAGTGTAAATGTTATATGATTAGACTTGCTCTCATTTATTTTTATTCTCCTTTTTTGTCGAATCCTCTATAACATAGATGCCTTTGTAAAATTAGAGAAGCCTTAGATGCATCAGCATGTGCCGAAAGAACTGCTATGTCGTCAGCAAATGTAGCTGTTGAGGTTGCTTGTAAAATTGGAAAATCACTAGTGAAGAGGATATAGAAAAATGGCGCCAAAACACTGCCTCGGGGAACTTCTGCCTCAATCCGATGAGATATTGAGGTTTCAGTATTGACCCGTACTTTGAATTTCCTATTGGCGAGATAAGATTCTAGAATATTATAATAACCACATGGAAGTAGAGATCTAATCTTCGATAAAAATCCCTTGTGCCACACCTTATCGAAAGCCTGTCTCACATCTAGAAAGACTGCAGAACAGAATTGTTTGGCCTCGAAGGTATTGTTGATGACTCTTACGATTCTGTGGCACTGTTGAATTGTAGAGTGTTGACTCCGAAAGCCAAACTGATGTTCTGGAAATATATTGGCGCTAGTTAAGATATGTTGAAGCAGGAGTTTTTCGAGCACTTTTGAAACAATTGGTAGAAGGCTGATTGGTCTATATGAGGTAACCATATTAGGATCTTTTCCGCTTTTATGGATCATTTTAACTACAGATGTTTTGTAGAGAGTTGGCCAATAATTTAATCTAATTATTGAGTTGAATATATACGTTAGAAGGTTGAATCCCTTCTTTGGTTTCAACCTTAACAGTTCTTTCAACATTTTTGCCGTCACTAAATCGTAACCTGGAGATTTATTATTTTTCAGTTTATTAATCTCTTCAATTCTAATCTTTAATGAAAAGAACTTTATGCTGTTCATTGAGTTGTGAGAAGGAATTATATTTGAGCTAAGGCCCGCTGCGTTAGAGTAATCTTGGTTCGGTTTGAAAACTGTTCTTAAATAATGAGAAAATAAATTAGCTTTTTCTGCATCACTCCTAGCCCAAGATAGATGATTGCTGTCATCCCATCTAACGAGCGGATTTTGAATACGTGGTTTTAATTTGTTTTTAATTGATTTCCAGATTGAGTTATCAAATCTATTTAGGTTTGATACGTAATTGTTGAAGTTTTGGTTAGAAATTTCTTTCAATCTGGATTTTAGTTTATTGCTTAAGTTATTGTATGTGTTCTTATCCGATGGAAAGTGAGTTGACTGCCATTTGCGTCTTGCTTTCCTTTTCTCTGAGATTAAATTTTTAATTTCAAAAATAGAGGTTGATCCTGTTGAACTGTTGTTTCTGGAGTAGCAGTTAAACCAGCATCATGAAGTGTTTTATTAAATTTGTCAATAGCAGAGTCAACTTTCGATGAGTTCTTAAGACTAATTTTGAGATCAGTATTGTTTTCTATTTTGCAGCGGTATAGTTCCCAGTTTGTTTTTCTCGAATGAAGTCTATAAGGTTTACAAACATTGATAATTGAAAAACAGATAGTAGCAGTTATAGGTGAGTGAACTGAAGAGAGATCGTAGCTTGAATGAACATCTGTGTACCTTGAGTTTAAGCCTTTCATTAAGAAGAAATCCAATAAATCGGGCTTCTTCATTGGGTCAGTTGGCCAGTAAGTCGGAGTGCCCGTGGAAAGAGTACCATAGTTTTGTCGGACAATAACTTCATACAGTTTTCTTCCTTTTGGATTAATCAGTCTTGATCCCCAAAATGTGTGCTTACTGTTAAAATCTCCACCAACTATAAACTTATTTCCAAGAGATTCAAAGAATTCAGAAAATTGTATATTACTGATTGTATGACGTGGAGGACAATATACGGCAGAAATTGTTATTGTAAAAGATGACGTTTGTACTTTGATGGATGTTGCTTGTAAGTAATCTTTATTATATTTTTCAAGTTCATAGTGAGATATATTAGATTTTATTAATACAGCTGTACCCCCGTGAGCTGTGCTATCTGGATGAGTAGTATGATATACACGATAATTAGGAATGAATAAGTTTCAATAATTAGTGAAATGAGTTTCACTTACCAGAAAAACGTCTATTTTGTTTTCATTGAGGTATAATACTATTTCGTGTTTATGCTTCATAAGCCCGTTGGAGTTCCATAGTCCTATTCTTAAAAAATTAACCATACAGCTAATTAATTTTGTTGATGTTGATGAGGGTAGATAACATATTAATAATCATAGTATTATGTTGCATAAGTTGTTGGAACATATTTTAAATTCAGTGAAGAATTGAGAAAATTCATTATTTGCATATTTACTATTTTGTATATTTGAGTTTTCGCTTCTATTGGATTTGATGGCTTGAGAGTATGACATTAGCTCCGTGTTTGTTAGTTTACCAAATCGTTGAGGAGTGGCAGCAGTTTTGATGTTTATAGGAGAATTGTGTGATTGTTTCGACCCGTTTTTGTTGTTGAAATCATTTTTAGATTTAGTTTGTAATAAATTCTTATAGGCAGAACAACCTTTGTAGTTTGCTGTGTGAGCTTTTTCATAGTTTACACAAAAAGCTGGGGATTCTTTCGATTTCGTACATCGTTTACTGTCATGTCATGAGTCCACATTTTATACAAATAAATGAACGATTGCAATAAGTTTTAGTATGACCATACATTTGGCATTTTGTGCACTGTGATATCACTGATGGTTTAAACGGAGTCTCAAAATGTATAATTTGGTTAAGTATCTTATTTATCTAAAGATTTCTGAATTGTTTTCATTTGGTTCAAGATCAATGTAAAACATATTGAGAGGGGTCTTTTGCCTATAGCGTAATATATTTGTAATGTTCCTGACCTTATGCCCTTTGGTTTCAATTTCATTTTTCAGTTCAGAAATATCTGTTGAATGGTGAATGTACTTCAACACAACTTTATATGCCCTTTCAGTACTGACCTGGTATGTATGGAAAACTGCTTTGGTACTAGGTAGGAATTTTACTAGCTTTCTGTAGTCTTCAATATTTCAAACATTACATTTTATATTATTGTTTGATAATGTTTTTGTTGTATGATTTTTATTGCCCAAGAAATTATCGATAGTACTAGTCATACCTTTATAATCTGTAACTCCGTATATAATAATAGGAGGCGGAATAATTTTTTTGATTGGTGTAGGACATTCTGGCTGAGCCTTTGGTTCCTCATTCGTTAATACTTCAAATCTGTTATTTAATTTAATCGGTTCGTCATTTTGGCGTTTTGGTCGTTTTCTTTTCGGGCTAGTAACAACTTGCCAAAGAGCAGAATTCCAAGAAGACGCAGTTTGAGAATCTATATTATCCATGATCATAGGCTCATTGCTTGTCGGTGGAATTTGATGATTACTATTCAATAGAATAGACGGTTTCATTTTACTTGCATGTGTGGTTTCAGTTTGTTGGTTATTCGTTTTATTAAGTTTAATTTGCTCCGTGATGTATTGAGAACATGTTTGTGAATCATCATAGAGTATTCTATTCACATTTATGATGGGGATATCTGCAAAACCGTCCATTGTATCCCCCGAAGGGTGACACTAATTTGTCATTAAAATGACACTTCAATTTTGTGATTTACTTTGACGTTTATATTTAATATTGTATAGGATAAATATATAATTAAATATTTAATTTATCAGTGATTTTCACTAATTTAGTTAGTTTATTGGCTTAATTTTTTAATTGATTATATCAATATACGTAATATTTACTTTTATTCAAATTTTTTTTAACTTTATTGTTTAGAGAAAAAACAAAGAATGGCACAATGGCATGAATACGTTGATATGAATAAAAAGACAACATCTAAATATTTCATTAACAGAAATCTTGGTTTTCAAGCGCACAAACCGTTGACCAGACGACGCATGAATGTAGAAACACATATTTTCAAAGAAAAACTTCAAAACAGTAATCATTGTCTCTAATTATATTTGGCCACATTAAATGATTGACAATAAGTTTTTATTCAAGTGTGCTAATAAAACCATTATTGATAGCTTCCTGAGCGCAATACGTTTGTCGGTTTTGTGGCAACCACATAATGGCACTCTATATTACGCCGAATGTTATACACACACGACTACCAGTGTGTTCCGTGGGTGATACGATCAAAATTTTATTTTTATAGCATCGCCAGTCAAGAACTAAGCTACATGTACCATAATTTTGTAATAATGCAAAAGCCGACGGCGATGTTATTGATTATGACGTTTGAGCGCTTCTGAAAAAATGTCAATGTATACGAGTACACTTAACGGTACATCTTCCAATAACTGGCATGTCATTCAGTTATTTCAATTGAAATTGTTGTATTAGATATTTATATAAAGTTAACTTGGTATTACAAAGTCTGTTTAATTTTTAATAAAGACAATTAGAAAATTATTTTTTTACATCTAGTAATTTCAGAAATTGAAGTTTCATTTCTGGTTGTATTTTCTGGTTTTTACATATCTCGTTCAGAATCCCCGTTTCCTGTTGAAACTATGAGAAATTTGTAACGAAATTCCTGTAAACTGATTTATACTTCTTGATTTTATTATAAACCTCTCGTAGTGTAAGTTATAGTATTCGCAAAAAATCAAAAACAATCGTTTTTAAAAATTTTAATATTCGATACGCGAAGTTCCAGCAATTTGCCTTCAGACGCGATGTCATGCACCACTAATCTTAGGTTCATTTGCTACTTAAGAATTCATGTAAATTATTTTTTAAGTAAATCTTCTTTATACACGACTAGGGAGTAAGCCAGCGAAAATGCAACGGAAATGTGATACGCCACAAATACTGATCGATGTGGTTGGTCATCGTTGTGGTCGTTCTATAAGAGTTGATTATGATTGGTCGAGATCGTCTTGTGACTTGTATGTGGTTCAAAAGACTTTCAACTCGCAAAGATATTCAACCTGCAAGAATTTCAACAACAAATAAGTTTTGGTGATATTTCACTGTTATTATTCTACTATGAAAGCATATAATAATGAAGGATATGATATTTGTTTAATATGAGTTATCCAGTATGACAATATGACAACATAAATATAAAACTATATCAAATATAATAAAATTTATTCATCAGCAACTAATTTCTCTAATGAAGATTCAAATCTTTTAAATACTAATTACAATAAGATAACATTATTTCCTGCTGAAGATTTCAATGCCAAGTTTCACTCGGAAAAATCTCTAACATTGATTGATTTTTTAGACAATAAACTAAATTAAACAAAGCATAATTCGCTTCAAACCAATCATATCATATTTGAAGTATGATAGTAATTGTTTTAAAATGTACTATTCATTGTCATCTTGTATAATAGCAAAAAAGCTTTATAGTGCAGTAAACGGAGAGGAAAAAAGGGTATAACCTCTGAATTTTTTTACTGTGCTCCGAATTTCATGAAATTTTGGAATTAGGTTCATCTTACCCTCAAATTCAAAAGTGGAAACAATTCGGGTTGCGCCATCACCCCCCGGGGGGATGACCCCCCTTCTCAATTGTGTAATTACATTTTTTTAAAATAACGTCGGAAATCGATAGAAGAGCTAATTATAATAAAAAAATGTCTTCTATAGTTTTTCAAAAAAACTAATACTTTTCAAGTTACTGGCCACTAAAGATTCATATATTTTTGGCGTTTTTCTTCGTCTTTTTACAAATATCTCCTAAATTATACATTTTAACGAAATTCATGTAATGAACAAAATAATGTCAATAAAAATCTTAATAAATCGGTATTACATAAAGTGTTCTAGGAAAAATATTAAGCAAGATTTGAAAGAGCAAATTCGTTTTTTATTTCGTTCAAGATTTAATTGTTGTATTTAAAGCCATCTAGTGTCGAGGTTTTACATTTTATGCATTTCGGTGAAATTGGGTTTTATAGTGCTCAACATAAGCTTTAAAATGAGTGCTGTTACAAGTTTTTTGCGTGTAAAATGAGTGAGCTATCATGCAAATAAGAAGGCATATACGAAGTTTTTTTCTTTAAAATCATATAGTTTAATGAGCGCCATTTCCACCAGAATGAAAGTAATTCACATTCCATCTAGAATTCACTTCATTATAGACATCTTGATAGATTCTAGTAGATTCACTACTTTAGTACAAACTATTTTCAGAAAACTCACGATTTTATAAAAACTTTTTTTTTCAATTTTTTTAAAAATCGAAATTATTTCCATTATATCTCAAAAAGAATAAAAGATACGTATAAAAGCTTATAGATAAAAATCAAAGGAATCTTTCTGGCTTATTATTGTTTTTTATTATTTTTCTTTCACACAAAAATTGACAGAGTTATGAATGTTTAAAGACTGCGCGACCGCGCAAATTGGAAAAAAAAGTTTTTATAAAATCGTGAGTTTTCTGAAAATAGTTTGTACTAAAGTAGTGAATCTACTAGAATTCATTAAGATGTCTATAATGAAGTGAATTCTAGATGGAATGTGAATTACTTTCATTCTGGTGGAAATGGCGCTCATTAAACTATATGATTTAAAAGAAAAAAACTTTGTATATGCCTTCTTCTTTGCATGATAGCTCACTCATTTTACACGCAAAAAACTTGTAACAGCACTCATTTTAAAGCTTATGTTGAGCACTATAAAACCCAATTTCACCGAAATGCATAAAATGTAAAACCTCGACACTAGATGGCTTTAAATACAACAATTAAATCTTGAACGAAATAAAAAACGACTTTGCTCTTTCAAATCTTGCTTAATGTTTTTCCTAGAACACTTTATGTAATACCGATTTATTAAGATTTTTATTGACATTATTTTGTTAATTACATGAATTTCGTTAAAATGTATAATTTAGGAGATATTTGTAAAAAGACGAAGAAAACGCCAAAAATATATGAATCTTTAGTGGCCAGTAACTTGAAAAGTATTAGTTTTTTTGAAAAACTATAGAAGACATTTTTTTATTATAATTAGCTCTTCTATCGATTTCCGACGTTATTTTAAAAAAATGTAATTACACAATTGAGAAGGGGGGTCATCCCCCCGGGCGGTGATGGCGCAACCCGAATTGTTTTCACTTTTGAATTTGAGGGTAAGGTGAACCTAATTCCAAAATTTCATGAAATTCGGAGCACAGTAAAAAAATTCAGACCTAAAACGCTCCGTTTACTGCACTATTACTAAAATTGCATGTGAAAGATTACGCGCAATCTTTTTTTTTTGAAAAAATGCCAACTGTGAAACTGGATTTTTTGCTGTTCCAAACTATTTGCACCCAATGGTTTAAATTTTTATGTTTATACAAAACAAACTGAAATTTTCAAATATTTAAAATATAATATTTTTTTAATTAATAAATAATTTCAATATTTCTCAAATATATATAAGAATATTTACTTGAAAAAATTAATTATTTTTTAAATACATAATTTGGATGTTTTTCTGTTTATATATGATAAATGTATATTAACTAAAAGTTTTAAGTACATCAACCGATAATTTCGTACCAAAAATTCTGAACATTTTATATAGATATACCTATTGAAGAAATGTAATAAACGATATCATGTTGCCTTAAGGCTATAAAACGTCTGTTTTATATTTATCGGGAATGTCTTTTTTATGTCTCATTATGACATCGAAATTTTTTTCGGCAAACAATGCACAAATACAAACTGAGTTTTTAATATGCGATCATATTTTCTGTTTTCTTTATTTTTGCACCCAAATAGTTTAACAGCATATTATATTTTAGATTATTTTTTACCTTCGTTCGTTTTATTTATTTATATTTAAAAGTTTCAACAGTATAAATTTAAGATATTGTTATTGATTGACAAAGTTTTGCATGAAATCAAATCAATTTGATAATTGGCACAATATGAGGATATACATTTTTGCTATTAAACAAGATATAATAGTATGAAATAATATCAAAATAAATTCGCAATCAAGATGATTGGAATGATTAGAACTATTATTTAAAATAGGTTTTTTACTCACTCTAATTTGTCGAGAAGCA
>NW_020538040.1:125894125-125915120 GCF_003426905.1 Ctenocephalides felis
GACATTTTTACCCACGGAACTTTGAGCCGCTCTACCCCATGGGTAATTGGTTTGATGAAATTAGTTTGGTTTGCAGAGAATAATTGGTAAAAGTTTAATTGGACCCTTTGAATCCGACTATAACTTAATATTTTTACATACATGTATATTTTGTATCTGTTTGACTAAATAACAAAAAACTATTTTCAAAATGAAATATCAAAAATCAAATTCTATCTTAAAGCAAAATGACTCTTTTATCTAGTAACTTTAGATTTGAATTTTATTATAATGATAGCTTTTACTTTTTAACTTCCCTTAGGGTAAGTTATTGTAATCGTTCAAAAATCTAAATTGAAAATTTTTGCATTTCTTGACATTATGAAGGTTTCTGAACGTTTTGGCATACCTCAGAAAAAATGAATGTGTGTGCGTTTTGTGTGTCCGCATTTTCTTTCACGTTTTCGGGCGCACGGATCAACCGAATTGAATGGTTCAAAAAGCATTCGATTCCTATTGATAAGGAGATATGCTGATTAGTTTTTGGCAGAAGCAGGTCCAGCAGTTACGGAGATAAACAGCAAAGAGTGCGGAAAATAGAAATCGAGTTTTTGAGAGAACGGTTTGAATTGTCCGATTTGAATGATCTAGAAACATTCAATTAGCAATGATTGGGAGAAGTGGTTATTAGTTTTTGGTAAAGGCAGGCCCAGCCATTTCGAAGATACAGAGCTAAATGTGCAAAAAATGACAGTTTTTGAGAGGACTAAGCGTCCGATTTAAACTATTCAAAGAACTTTTAGCTTGTTTTAACAAAAAAATTGATTTAGAAAAAAAAAATTGTTTCAAAATTTTGTAATAATTATTTTTTGAAAAATAATTTTTTTTGTGAAATAAATAAATTCTGACTAAAGTTCTTATATACTTTAAACAAATAATTTCAACTTTGCAATTCAGTTTATATAATTCTTATAAATATTATACAATGTTACAATATTTATAATAATCTATTTGAAAACATTCAATATTCCTCGAACATTTCGTTACGGTACAGAAAGTTCCAGCAATTTGCCTTAAGGCACGATGGCATACACCCCACTAGTTATGTTTTAACTTGAACTTTTTTTCTGTACGAAATATTCAAGCACTATATATTATTTCTGTTGTATACATTATTAGTTGACTGACACACGAGAGTTATACACCCTTATATTTTAGCCACGTTTACTTTTACTTTTTTCATTTCTTTTCATCATCCATCAAGCTCCAAGTAAGTTCTTTAACCTCTGTCGTCTACATTGACAAAACTTCTACTGCAAATTATGCTATTGCCGACTACATTGTTGTGTGTACAATTATATGACTTGAATTATATGAAAAAATGGTTTATTTGTTAAAAAGAATTTTAATTGCATAATGAGTGCTGAAATAATTACTTATCGTACCAAGTAATTATAAAAGCAAATACTAGATCGTACTTCAAGAAACGAACTTCTGTTTATCAGTTGACGCGAATTAATAGGTTTCACTCACGTTAGGATTAGTGTAATAAATTAAACGGAATGCCTCAGTTTTTAAATATATAATATATATATATATATATATATATATATATATATATATATATATCCAATCTATTGCATACATTATTAGTTGTGTTTTGGTAATTATAAATTCTAAATTACATTTTTCTTATTAATATGACATGCATAAGTTTAAAAAACAATCTATATGCAATTTTAGTATTTATAATATGACTAACTTACTGCCTTGTTCATTTTTTAACCGTAGGGTAAGTTATAGTAACCACAAAAAAATCGAAAATGAAAATTTGTATATATCTTTACGTTTCAGAGGTTTCTGAACATTTTGGCATACCTTATAAATAATGGATGGATGTGTGTGTGCGGATACAAATTTTCGTCGACGATTTCGGGAACACAGATCAACCGATTTGAATAATTAAAAAAACAGTCGATTCGTATTGATAAGAATACGCGCGGATTAGTTTTTGGCGATGGCAGGTTTAGTCGTTCCAAAGATACGGGGCAAAAAGTGCCAAAAACGGTAACTCAGTTTTTAAGAGAAAGGAGCGTCCGATGTTAATAACTCAAAAAACATTTTACTTGTATTGAACGAGATAAAGATCTGATTAAATATTTGGGAAGGCAGGTCCAGCGGTTATAAACTCTCAATAAAAATAAGTTAAATAAATGTCATTTGATGGTTAAAATTTTTTATTCAACTTATGCCCATCAAATTATCAGATATTTTATAGAGTCTTTCATAATGTGTACACATTTTGTGTAATTTTTTTTGGATTCCGTACTAATATTTTTAATTGCGGTATGGGAAGTTCCAGCAATTTGCCTTAAGGCACGATGCCATGCACCCCACTAGTTTTTCTTTTCAAATTATTGTCATTACTGGTCATCTTGATATCAATCGGAAGCTCAATATATACTTTACTTGGGTGTATGTGTGTGTATGCGGATACAAATTTTCGTCGATACAAAATTTCGATTTGAATAATTCAAAAAACAATTCGAGGTCTAGCCATTTCAAGATACGGGGCAAAAAGTGACAAAACGGTAACTCAGTTTTTAAGAAAACGGAGCGTCCGATTTTAATAACTCAAAAAACATTTTACTTGTATTGGCAAGATAAAAAACTGATTATATTTTGGGATGGCAGGTCCAGGTTATGGACACTCTTCAAAATGACGTGAATGAAGTGACAAATCTTCTAATCCCAGCTCTATTAGTTTAATAATTAATATATTGTTATCCACTGTATTAGAAGCTTAGAAGCTTCCTTTAAGTCAATAGATATTGCTACTGTATTTGATGGCAGCATAAAATTATATTGATAATTGTCAATTTTTTGAATGAGAAAATTAAGTAATCTATGTTTTATTATTTTTTTATATTCCATTATCTTGGAGAATCTGTTTGTTTAAAAATTGGTTTATATTATTGATGAAAATATTTAATCTATTAATTTAATTTTGTGCATAAACCATCAATGGCTATCAGGCAACAATAATGCTGACATTACAATGCTCACGTAGAATTTTAACTTTTCAACAGCATTTAAATATAAATTGTAAGTAAATTGATTTTTACAACTGTCATTTGCGAATGTGTTTTACTAATTTTAACTTCCCGTAGGGTAAGTTATAGTAATCGCAAAAAAATCGTAAATATTTTTTTATATTTTTTCGTTTCAAAACTTTCTGGTATACCTTATGAAAATTGATGTATGTGTGTGTATGTATATATGCATGTATGTATGTATGTGTGTGTAAATGCAGAAACAATTTTTCGTTCACGATTTTGAGAACACGGGTCATCCGCTAATGCAGCGAGATTGCTTTTAAAAAAGTTTAAAATGTTCAAAAAGTTATGAATAAAAATGTTCAAAAAGTCGAATCTTATAAAAAAGTTCAGTTCTCAAAAATCTATTTGTTTCTCAAAATTTTTAAGCTTTTTTATTAAAAAATCTAGTTTTTGGTACGGGATGCTATGAATCACTAGTTTACTTTTTAACTTCCCGTAGGGTAAGTGGTAGTAATCGCACAAAAAAACGAAAATGATATGATATATATTTTATTCAGAATATATCAATATAACAAATCAAACTAATTCTGTAATGGAAAATTGTCATCCTATTATCAAAATGATTGACTTTCTTGATCACTATGTTTAATCTGATTTGTATTAAATATAAAACAGTGACAAGGAAAACAGGACGAGCTTACAATTTTGATTACATTCATCATTAACTTTTATCCGGCATATTAGACGTAATATTATATTTTATGCATTATGGTAATTGTATACTTTTATATGTGATTGGATATTGTCTTTTGAATATGGTATTAATGTGTGTTAAGGGATTGGAATCTTATATATAAAAATGGATCGCAAAATGTGTTGGTAAGCGCATAACTCAACAACGCCTAAACCAATTTGACCAATTCTTTTTTAAAATGTTCGTTTAAGCCCAAGGATGGTTCTTACGGCGAGAAAAAATCGAATAATTGCCGGGAAAACCCTAAAAACAGACCTTTTCTTTTTCACATACAAAAGTTTTCTAACTAAAACGTAGAATCAATTCGAGCTTTATTTTTTTTATAATACGTAGATAAATAAGGTTAATTAGAGAGTTTATAAAGGTAAACTGGTGGACAGGTAAATTGGAATATATGTAAAATGGTAGAGAGAAGAACTGATAGATAGATAAATATGCAGACGAAAAAACACGTTAACAGGTTAATTGGTAGACATGTAGAACGGGATGACAGGTTAATTTGTAGGCTGGTAAAATGGTAGATTGATAAACAGGTTGATAACTAAATTAGTAGACAAATTGATAAACAGGTTAATTGTTCAACAGGTAAATTATTGAACGGGTTAATTGGTAGACATTTAGAACGGGATGACAGGTAAATTGGAAAACAGAAATTAGTTGACAGGTAAAATCGTGTATTGATATACAGGTCTATAGGTAAATTGGTAGATAGGTAAATTGAATGACAGGTGAATTGGTAGACAAGTAAATTGGCGAAAAGGTAATTTGTTGGATAGCTGGTGGTCAGGTAAATTGGAGGATATGTAAAATGGTAGATTGATTAACAAGTTTTTAAGTAAATTTGTAGACAAATTGTTGAATAGGTAAATTGTTGAACAGATAGTAGTAATGTTAAACTAAATGTAACTAGCTGTAAGTGGAATTCTGTCTTAAGGCAATTAAGGCATCGTGCCTTAAGGCAAATTTCTGGAACTTCCCGTACCAAAAATTATTATTTTTTTAAAAACGATTAACATTTTTGCAAAAAATTTTACTTCGAAAAAATAAGATTTTTTAGAAATTTGAAATTGGACAAAAAATTACTTTTTTTGAAAAAAAATTTTTTTTTAAAAAAAAAATTTAAACAATTTTTTTTATAAAAATTTTTTTTTGGAAAAAATGTTATCTTCATTTTGATATATTTTGGAAGATCTGAACTTTTTTTCAAAGCAATCGTACTGCTTTAACAGCATAGAGACAAAATATAAAGCGCGTAAGCGCCGCGTCGCTGTCTAACGGAAAAACATTGGTACGGAACCTATAGGAATGTAAACAAAACTTATACTTATTGTTAAAATCTCAATAAAATATCTGATAATTTGATATGCATATGTCTAATGTCTAATGATTATTGTTGACCGCCAAATGTTATTTTTTTTTTTAGTTTTTTACTAGATCTCTGAAACCGCTAGACCTATCTTCATGAAAATTTGATCAAATCTTCATCTTGTTAATACAAGTAAAATGTTTTTTGAACTATACAAATCTCTTAAAAACTGAGTTACCGTTTTTGGCCCTTTTTGCCCCATATCTTCGGAACGGCTAGAATATTTTTTGAATTATTCAAATTGCTTCGTCCGTGTTCCCGAAATCCGTGTTCCCGACGAAAATTTGTATCCGAACACACACACATGCACGCACACACACACACACACATACATCAATTTTCTCCAAGGTATGCCAACATATTCAGAAACCTCTGAAACGTAAAAGATATATAAAAATTTTCATTTTCGATTTTTTGCGATTACTTACCCTATGGAAAGTTAATTATAAATAAATCAATTTATCATCTCCAGAACATTAACAATCGTCATTTCATTTCGAATCAAATTCAAAAAAAAAAAATAGTTGCCAAATTTACACAAAATTGAAAAAGTGCTCCGGCATAGTCACAGTCTAAACGCATTTGCAAATAATTCTGTGCGACATTTTCACTTATACTGTGCTCATCTTGGCGGCATTTTCACATTTTTCAATAATTTTCACAAAATTGGAAAAGTGCTCCAGTACACAAACAGTCTAAACGCACTTGGGTAAACATTTGTACCAGAGTGGCGCTTAGACTGTGCTTAGCTTGGGTGATTTTTTGAATTTTTAATCCAAAATTACAAAAAAAAATTTTTGAAAAAAAATTAGAAACAAAAATTTTTTTTTCCAAAATCAATTATTTTGTTGAAAAAAGCAGAAAGTTCTTTGAATCATTTAAATCGGACGCTTAGTTCTCTCAAAAACAGCCATTTTTTTTAAATTTAGCTCTGTATCTCCGAAACCCCTGGGCCTACCTTTGCCAAAAACTAATCAGCACATCTCCCTATCAATAGGAATCGAATGTTTTTTAAACCATTCAAATCGGTTGATCCGTTCTCTCAAAAACTCGCTTTCTATTTTTTGCACTCTTTGCTCCATATCTCCGTAACGGCTGGACCTGCCTTTGCCAAAAACTAATCAGCACATCTCCCTATCAATAGGAATCGAATGTTTTTTAAACCATTCAAATCGGTTGATCCGTGCGCCCGAAAACGTGGACGAAAAAACGCGGACATACAAAACACACACACACACACACACACACACATCCATTTTTTCTGAGGTATGCCAAAATGTTCAGAAACCTTCAAAACGTCGAGAAATGTAAAAATTTTTGATTTCGATTTTTGGACGATTACTATAACTTACCCTACGGGAAGTTAACAAATACACATCTTTGTTCAACTTTTTATTTTAAACTAAATCATGGCAAAGCGTGAATGGGTACAGCTAGTTATCAATAAAACTAGTAAGTTGATGTACAGTGTAGGGCGGGACACAAAGGTCCAATTTGACATTGAGCAATTTTATTGTGCAAACTAAACCAATAATATGGACATACATAACATATATCAAACAGACAACTATCTGACTTTGTTCAGTAGAACTCCCAGCTAATTCGTCATTGTAGAAATGTGTTTATTTTTTGCTGGTTTTCAATTGTCACCTGGTCTTTTTTACCTCATTATGGGTCATATGGGACGGGTAGATAGTTAAATTAATATTAAATAATATTAAATGATATTTACAAAATAATAGCTGCATTATTCAACCAATGCAAAATATAAATTTCGTGGGTGCATTTTTTACATTGTAGGTTACCTTGATCTTGTATTTCGTCAGAAATATTTATCAGCAGAATTAGAATAATCATTTATTTAATTTATCTCTTGTAATTTTTCTTAACTTATTTTTTTATATACTATTATTCATTGTTTACAATACATCTTTGCCGCTATAAAGGGGTGTTGATTCTTTTTACCACATTCACGTGCAAGCTTCTATGCAGGTTATTTAAAAAACTTTTTAATCTAATTAAAAATTAACAGTACATCTTATAAAACAATTCAATAACGTAGACTTGGTAATTATATTACGTAAACTAAGCAACAATGCGCACGGCCATAAAAACAAACAACGAAAGAAAATACTTTTGTTATGGATTTTATAACATCGCTGTTATTTTCCCGATAGAATCAAGTAAGTCGCCAGAATCAAGATGATTATGAATTGTTGTTAAAAAAAAATTCGGTGGTAGACCTTTTTATCTGAGGAGCTTTTAGCCCTGCTCTACCCTATCATTATATTTTTTTTATAAATTTGATAATATCACCAAAAATATTAATTTTGAATATATGAGATAGTACATTAATTGTTTCAAATAAATAAATAAGATACAAAGGCGCACTGTGTTTTTTGTCAAATCTGAAAATTTATAATATTTTTAACATCCTGCAGAGTAAGTTATTGTAACCGTCGAAAAACCTAAAATGAAAATGTTTGCATATCTTCATGTTTCAGAGGTATTCGATTCCTACCGATGGGAGTTAGTGTTGATTAGTTTTTGGAAAAGGTCGGTTGAGCCGTTGCCGAGATAGGAAGAAAAGAGTGCAAAATTCGTAATAATGAAAAGTGGTGATTATGAAAAATTATGAAAATAATGCAAAGTGGTGATTAGTTTTTGGCACAAGCAGGTCCAGCCGTTTCGGAAATACAGAAAATAATACGCTAAATGTGCAAAAAATGGCAGATTTTGAGAGGACTAGGCATCCAATTTGAATGATTTAAAAAACTTTCTGCTTGTTTTGACAAAATAATTGCTTTAAAAAAATTATTTGTCACAAATTTTTTTTCAAAATTTCTTTTTTCAAAAAAATTTTTTTGTATATCAAAAATAATTTTAATTATAATTTTAATTCTAGCTGAAGTTCTAAAGCTCACTTACATACTTTAAATAAATAATTTTAACTTTGTAATTCAGTTTATACAATTCTTATAAATAAATATTAGATAATGTAACATTATAATAATCTATTTGAAAACATTTAATACTCCTCGAACATTTCGTTACGCTGCGGGAAGTTCTAGCATATTTGCCTTAAGGGGTAGCAGCCAAAAAAACGTATGATTTTGCCATTTTTTTCGGGCGGAAGAAAAAGTAATAATATTATGATATTAAAGATAAATATTTATTGTACTCTAAAGTAATAAAATAAAATATAATTGTAAAAAAAAATTAAAAGCGGCGGTACCACAGCCATTTCGGCGAGCCGCGTCAAATCCGCGGCACGCAAAATAACTACAGCAATTTTATTTTTTTCCATTCAAATTGCACTGATCATCGATTGGTTAAAAATGCTTTAATGGCTTATTTATACAATATAAATGTTCAATAATAACATATATTAATACTTTCAAGATGATTGTAATTTTGCTTTATAATGTTCTTTGTTAATATGTTGGAGCTGTGTCGGTTCGTGGCAGCCCGACGCGCATGGGAAAAAGCTCATAATTAGTTATATTTTTATAACGTAGGTTTTATAAAAAAAAATATTGATTTCATTTCAAAAACAATTGCTATATTATGTTATAATACTTTATAATATTTAAATTATACAATATATATTATTGTATCTTTATATATGATATGATATGGTTACTGGTTGAATATTAATTAGAGAATTTCGATTAAATATCAGAACGCATCCTATTTATAAGGCGGCTTCTTTAAGTTGCAGTACACTTAGATAAATCCTCCGGCCTTAGAAAAGTACTCTGAAGCTTAAAGTTGGTGATTTGGCGGCTGCTTCTTGAGGAGGTTCCTCTTCATGTTTGATTTCTAGGAGCTTCTTTCTTCGTCTTTGAATTATACATTTCACTAAAATATAAGTAACAATGATTATGATTGATAATTGCATTCTTCATATAGACGTTCTTTATTTGGTCTTGTTCTTCTTTTATTCTTGAAAGTTCTTCGACTTGAATGCTCTTGATCTGTAATGGCTCAGATGTTGTGTCGTTGGTGTAATTTAATTTAAATCTTTGAATTAAAATTTTTCCTTGTATTGACGATTTTATATTTTGGTAATATCTTCCGTTCATAATGAATTTACAATCATGTGGTAAATTCAGAGTATAATTGCCTTTGATAAATTTTGATTCTTGTTGTTCATTACAATCAAAAAGTATTTTTGAATTGTTGATTAATAATAATATATAGTGAGCATCATTGATTTTTTCTATGATGTTATGTATTAGAGTTACTAGGGTTTGTTTACATTTTTGTAAGCGTTTTTCTTCCCTGTTTATTAATTTTATTGCGCATTTGTCGTTGTTTTCAAAAACATTCTTTGTTTCGCAAAAGTATGAATTCGAGACAAGTTTACATTCGTCTTCTTCTTAAAATTGATAGTTTTTTGTTCCAAGTATGAGGAAGGATTTTGGGGGAATAACAATTTTAATATCGGAATTTGGTATTGGATACAATTTATAATGTTTGAATATTTCGGGTAAGGTTATGGGAAATTTTATAAGAAATACAATTCTTTCGTTTGAGTAGTAATTTCAATAAATAATTCCATGTACGAGAGTTAGTTTATGGAAAGTGGTAACGATTCTGAATTAGAAAGTTTGACAAAAGAATTAAACAAAATGTCTTTACAAAACGTACCAAAATTTGATCATGTTCTGATTGATACAATTCCATATTACGGAGGTAATCCTTCAGAATTAAATTCTTTTATAACTAGAGTAAGGGAAATCAAAAACAGATATTATGACAGGGCGAATACATCGTGTATTCAAAATGAAATAATACGAAGCGCGATTTTAACAAAATTGTACGACAAAGCAAAACTAGCGGTAGAAATTGCGAATGCAAGAGAAATAGACGACGTAATAACAGTTTTAATCACTAAATTCAATGACCAACGAGATGATACATCTATATGTTTCGATCTACACAATATGCGTCAAGGACCAAATGAAACGGTATATGAATTTTACGAAAGGTTTGAACAGCTAATAAGTATTTTTAATAGTTACTCATGCCTTCACATGACAAATCCAGATATCTTAAATGACAGATGCGATAGATTCCAAAAAAGTGCTTTAGCAGTTTTCATAGCTCACGTAAAACAACCATATAGTACAATATTAAGAAGCCGCGAAGTTTGTTCTTTAAGCGAAGCTCTACGAATAATTTCAAAAGATGATAATATAAATCATATCAGAAGTAATAATTTCAATTTTCAAAACCCAATGCAAAATAATAACAAGCATTTCAAACAACACAATAGAAATAATAATAATTTTTCTCAACAAAACCAAAATCAAAATCGAAACCAAAATCAAAATCGAAACCAAAATCGAAATCAAAATCAAAACAAAATCGAAATTTTCCTAGAAATAACTCAAATCAAAATAGACAACAACATAATAATTATCATTCTAATGGAAGTCATCCATCTCAATTCAATCAACGAAATTTTATTAATAATTTACAACAACAACAAAATCCAAATAACAGAAATAATAACGTTAATCAGCAATATCCGAGACCAATACAACGTACTGACTGGGAACCGATGAGTGGTGTTTCAACTATTAGTAGTTCCTCTACTAGAAGAACTCCTGACAGACAAAATAGATTTTTCAATATAGAAGACACAAATGACGAACAATCTTCAATAAACACAGAAAACGAACAAAACGAACAAAACGAACAAAACGAAAATTTTTATTTTATCGACCAATCAATAACGCCAACGTAATTGAATTTCATGCTTTCGAAAACGAATTACCTTACATAAGTATTGAAAATCCTAAAATGAAAATATTAATAGACTCCGGATCAACAAATCTTTTATATGTCCAAATTTAGCAAAACAATATTTTAATAATTTTATTTACGAAGATGTATGTACAATAAGAACAGCACTTGCATCCTACAAAGAAAAATTTGCTTGTAAAATTCCTGCATTTAAAGAATTCAAAGCTAATGAATATCTTTCTTTTCATTTATTCAGTTTTTCATGAAACATTTAATGGTTTATTAGGAATAGACAATTTAAGAAAATTAAAAGCAATGAAAGATTTAAACAACGAATTACTAATATTACCAAACGTAAATTTAAAGTTACATTATCTAAAAAGCCCAGAAAATAATTTTTGACCAAATATTCCTAATAAGTGTATTAAAAAATATAAAATTCCAGTAAATATCAAAGAAGGAGAAATTTAGTAAAACAACAATATTTTCCTAATTGTTTTATCCCAGAAACAATTACACTATCACAAAATTTTGAAGCCATCGTCGAAATACATAATTTAAATGATAATGAAATAAATCTAACTTTAACAAAACCAATCGATGTAGAATTAACAAATCAAATTGAACTACATAACTTTTATACTAAAGAAATCGACAATAAAATAAATTATTCCGATATAGAAAATTTAATTCGAACAAATCACATGAACAACGAAGAAAGAATAAAATTTTAAAATTATGTAGAAAATTCAAAGATATATTTCATAAACCAAATGATAAATTAACCTTTACAAATCAAGTAAAACATAAAATTCGTACAACAGATGAAATTCCAATATATACAAAATCTTATCGATATCCTCATGTACATCGCGAAGAAGTGAAAAACAGATAAACGATATGTTAGAACAACAAATAATCCAACACAGTAATCCACTAATTTCAAATTTCAAAAATTATAAATATAGAAAAAAAAAGAGATTCATTGAAATTTTCACCAGATCAAACAAAAATGTTGACTAATTGATCATGCCCAAAGTTTTACGAAACAATAAACGATTTTTTAGAAAATGAATTACCAGATATCGACGAATTAGATTCGATAATAAATGAAGTGTTAGGAGATAACGAAGTCAATGAAAATGATGACGTTACAATCCATACATCACGCGAAGATCCAATTTTAAATATACCTATTTCACCAAAACCAATTAATTATTATAATAACCAAATAATAATTAAAATCGTAAATACAAATCCGACAAAACCGAAATTACAAAAAATATTTAACAAAAACAGAACTACAGTGGAAGTTAACAGCAAAAATTTAGAAAAAGATATAATAAAATTATTTAAAGAATTTACCACAAGTAATAAATCTTTTGCAATGATATATATATGTATATTGATAATAATGAATATATTACCGATATCATAAAAATCTTAACTTCAACTTTCACACATTCATCTTTTAAATTAGTAATATGCAACGAGATTAGAGAAGACGTAATTGACACAAATAAACAAAAGTCGATTATAAAGAATTTTCACGAAAATTAAACTAATCACAGAGGCATTAATGAAAATGAAATACGTATTAAAGAAAAGTACTACTGGCCAACAATACATATTGATGTAACAACTTACATTAATAATTGTTCAATATGTGCTACACAAAAATACGATAGAAACCCGCCTAAACAAAATATAACTTTTCAAATATTACATATGGATATTTTAACAATCCGTAAACAAAAATTCGTTACAATAATCGATACTTTTTTAAAATATGCACAAGCGTATCCGATAGTTACAAACGTTACACAAAATATTATAAGAGTAATAATGATTTTTATTTCACATCATGGAGTACCAGATACAATAATTATGCATAATGGTACAGATTTAAAATTTTCTTCCTTACAAGAATATTTAAAAATTCACAAAATCAATATTCATTATATTACACCCATGCATCCAAATTCAAACGGTTCTATAGAAAGATTCCATTCAACAATCTTAGAACATTTAAGAATATTAAATCAAGAAATAAAAATTCAAGCATTTTAGATTTAATGATTTATGCAATTTATGGATACAATAATTCAATTCATTCTGTAACAAAATTAAAACCTTTTGATATAATTTCTGGTCATCTATTAACAAGATCACCATTTGAAATAGATTTAGAATATGAAATTTTAACAAATTACTTAAATGATCATAAGAAACGAACGCAATTAATGTATGACAAATTATTTGAAAATAATCAAAAGAATAAACAACACACGATATCTAAACATAATGAAAGACGACACGATCCATTGCAATATAAACAAAACAGTAATGCATATTTAAAAATAAATACACGCGACAAACTAGCACCACGTTTCAAAACAATACACGTCCAAGATGATTTAAACAAAACTTTACTGACGGATAAACAATTAACATTTCATAAACAAGATATGAAAAGACCGAGAACTAATACGCAACAAATTTTACAGGACAAAGATGTTGCTGACTCACGTAATTCTTCTCCAATTCCTTCTACAAGTAAACAGCAATAAAATAGAATTGCAAGATCTAAACACAGCTGGACTTCTTCCATTTGAATTAGGAAACGCAAAATTAATTGAGAAATATCACACATTTATACATTACGTAGATACCGACCAAATCACAAATTAATAATTTGAATTCAGATTTTAATACATTTTTATTAGTATTAAATAAAAAAACATAAAGAATATATGAATAGATTAAATCCATATTTTTCTATTATCAAAACAATGTTCAAAAACATCGAAGACAAATATAATACGATTAGACCGAATAGACGAATTAAACGAAGTTTAATAGACGGTTTAGGAAGTTTAATAAACGGAATTACAGGAAACTTAGATGCAGAAGATGGTAAAAGATATGACGAATCAATAAAAATACTTCAAGGTAATGAAAATAAATTAGCAAACACCTTGAACAAACAAATAACTATTAATAAGAAGTTAATCAAATATTTTAACGATACATATCTAATATTAAGCAAAATGAATTAATTTTAAATAAGAAACTCAAGGATATGAATGATGTTCTCAAATATAGTAGCTTTAGCCATAATGAATATTTCTTAGCCAAAGATACTTTAGAACAAATGAGTTATAATTTAATCATACTAACCAATATTTTAAACGACTTAGAAATATCCCTAGATTTAGCAAGAGTTAACTTAGTTCAATTCTTTTATCAAATTAGAAATCCTGACTTATATGATCAAGAATATTAAAGATCTATACAAACAGAATACACTACCTTTTTCCATGGATGAAACCAATATTCACAAATATTATGAGTTACTTAATGTACAATATTATTATTCAAGCGAAAAATTGTATTTCTTATAAAATTTCCAATAACCCTACCTGAAATGTTCAAACATTATAAATTATACCCAATACCAAATCCTGATAATAAAATAATCATCCCCCCAAATTCCTTCCTCACACTTGGAACGAAGAACTATCAATTTCAAGAAGAAGACGAATGCAGACTTGTCTCAAATTTATACTTTTGCAAAATGAATCACATTTTTGAAAACAATGATGAATGCACAATAAAACTAATAAACTGGGAAGACGAACGCCTACAAAGTTGTAAACAAACCCTCATAACTCTAACACACAACATTATAGAAAAAATCAATGACGCTCATTATATATTATTGTTAATCAACAACTCAAAAATAGATTTTGACTGTGATGAACAGCATGAATCAAAATTTATTAAAGGAAATTATATTTTAAATTTACCACAAAATTGTAAATTTACTATAAACAGAAGATATTATCAAAATATAAAATCTTCGATACAAGGAAAACCAATCCTAATCCCAAGATTTAACTTAAATTACACCAATGACACCACACCTGAGCCATTGCAAATCAAGAGCATTCAAGTTGAAGAACTCTCAAAATTAAAAGAAGAACAAGACAAATAAAGAACGTCTACATGAAAAATGCAACTACCAGCCACAACGTTCCATATATCTCGATTACTACAATATTAATCATAACCATTATTACCTATATTCTAGTAAAATGTATGATTCAAAGACGCAGAAAGAAACTCCTGCAAATCAATCATGAAGAGCAGCCGCCACAAGAAGCAGCCGCCGAACCACCAACATTTACCCCCAGAGTTTTTCTCTAAGGCCGGAGGATTTATATACGCAATACCATATATACATCATCCGCTGAATCAGCACGTACTATAATCTATGTGTAATGCAACCTAAACAACGCCCTATAAATAGGAAGTGTTTTGACATTCAAATGGGATTCACTAATTAAAACTCATCCAGTAATTGTATCACATATATTAAGATACATAAATAAATATATTAAATATATTGTATATTTCGAATATTATAAAGTATTATAATATAATATAAAAATTGTATAATTGAAATAATATTTTTTTTATACAAACCTACGTTATAAAAATATAACTAACTTTAAGCTTCAGAGTACTTTTCTAAGGCCGGAGGATTTATATATACAGCAATAGTGTATTATACATTTTTCCACTGAATCAGCTCATACTGTAATCTAAGTGTACTGCAACTTAAAGAAGCCGCCTTATAAATAGGATGCGTTCTGATATTTAATCGGGATTCTCTAATTATATACAATAATAGATTCTATAATAAAGATACAATAATTATATGTATAATTTAAATATTATAAAGTATTATAACATAATATAACAATTGTATTTGAAATGAAATAATTTTTTTTTATATAAGACCTACGTTATAAAAAATATACTAACTATTTGATATTGGTGTTTTGCCTTGAGGCAAGTTACATGAACTTCCCGATATGTATAAATAATAGACTTAATCAATAAAAAATAAATTAATTTATGAGTGATTAAAAGTATTCCGAGTGGATTTATTACACATAATTGAAAACGAGCGAACACGTTAACTCAGGGTATTTTCTAAAAGCAAATTTTTACAAATCAATAATTTTTATAATTGAACCCGTTTCCGTAGGACTTTAATGGTTTAGTATGTTCATTAAAACCAAGTACTTTATCATTATACCAAGTAAATCGTCTAATTTCAATTTTCACAAGCGTCAAAAAAACTACTCATCTTCTCAAACTTTGATGAATATTTAAAATTAAACTATTTGCCGTAAGGGCGTAATATTTCAGTAAGTTCTATAAGACCATGATATATATCGCCAAAATAGTTCCATAAAAATCGGCTTAAATTTTTTTTCAACAGTTAATTACAAGAAAACGGATCCTTAGATATTCACCTAAAACTAATCAGTATCATTCCAAACTTATATCTTTCGAACAGTTTTTGATTTTTTAAAATCTATTCGGTAGTATGAGCTTAAATGTGGACGAAAAGTTTAACACTTTTTTCCAAATTACAAAAAAACGGCTTAGCCGATCGCTTCGGAGAACTGAGAAAAAATCATTCACATCGAAATACATCGATTGGCTTTTAAATGTTTGAAATCGGTTCAGGCGTTTTTGAGCAACCGTCGATGAAAGTTCTAATTTTGTCAAACGTCAGAAAAACGATACTAATTTTTGCAAAGTTTGCGGACTTGTCGTAGGGCCGTAATATTTTAGTATGATCTATAAGACTATGGTACCATTAGAAAAAATTCATAAAAATCGAGAAAAAATTTTTTAACACTTTATTACAAGAAACGGTCCGGCCGATCTTCACCAAAAACTAATCAGGTCGATTCCCAACCAATCTATCGAACGGTTTTTGAATTTTCAAAATCGATTCAGAATTGCGCGCTAAAACGTGGACGAAAAACTTTTCACTTTTCTGCGATTTACAAAGAAACGGCTCTGCCGATCGTCACACAAAACTGAGAAACGCTAGTTCTCATCGAGATACATCGAATGGCTTTTAAATTTTTGAATTTGGGCCAGCTGTTTTTGAGAAACTTCGATTTACGGCAAAAAATCTGTTCACACACACACACATACTTTTTCCAAATTTGGTCTCATTCGATTCAGAATGGCTTGAAACGTCGAAAAAACATAAAATTAGCGAATCGAATTTTTGGATAAAAACATAAACGTCTCCTTCGGGAAGTTAATTATGAGCTTTTTCTTGCGCGTCGAATTGGTACGAACCGACAACGCTCCAATTAACAAAAAAACATTATAAAGCAAAGTTACAACATGTATGATCTTGAATATACTAATATGAACATTTAATTGTATAAATTAACTGTAAAAGCATTTTTAACCAATAGATGATCAGTGCAATTCGAATGGAAAAACTTAAAGTTGTTGTAGTTATTTTTGCGTTCTGCGGATTTGACGCGGCTCGACGACCGCTTACGCTACCGACTACTGACGTTTTTAATTTTTTTCTTACAATTATATTTTATTTTATTACTATAAAGCACAATAAATAACTATCTTTAATATCATGATTTTATTACTTCTTCTTCCGCCCGAAAAAAAATGGCAAAAACATACGTTTTTTGGCTCGACGCGGCTCGACGACCGCTTACGCTACCGACTACTGACGTTTTTAATTTTTTTCTTACAATTATATTTTATTTTATTACTATAAAGCACAATAAATAACTATCTTTAATATCATGATTTTATTACTTCTTCTTCTTCCCGCCCGAAAAAAAATGGCAAAAACATACGTTTTTTGGCTGCTACAGTGGTGTAAACCCTTAAGGCAAATATGCTAGAACTTTCCGCAGCGTAACGATCCCACGAAAATCCAATTTTAAATATTCCTATTTCGCCAAAACCAATTAATTATTATGATAATCAATAATAATTAAAATCGTAAATACGAATCCAACGAAACCAAAACTACAAAAGATATTCAATAAAATAGAACTACAATCGAAGTTAACAGCAAAAATATAGAAAATGAAATAATAAAATTATTTAAATAATTTACTGGGAGTAATAAATGTTTCGCAATGTATATTGATAATAATGAATATATTACCGATGTCATAAACATCTTATCTTCAACTTTTACGCATTCATCTTTTAAATTAGTAATGTGCAACGAGATTAGAGAACACGTAATTGGCACGAGTAAACAAAAGTCGATTATAAAAACATTTCACGAAGATTCAACTAATCACCGTGGCATTAACGAAAACGAAATACGAATTAAAGAAATGTACTACTGGCCAACAATACATATCGATGTAACAACCTACATTAATAACTGTTCCATTGTGCTACGCAGAAATACGATAGAAATCCACCAAAACAAAAGTTTGCGATTTTTTTTTTGATATTTTAAGAATTCATAAACAAAAATTCGTTGCGATAATTGATACTTTTTGAAAATATGCTCAAGCATACCCAATTATTACAAATGTTAAGTAAAAGATAGTAAAAATAATAATGATTAATTATGGATAATGGTGCAGATTTAAAATCTTCCTCCTTAAAAGAATATTTAAAAATACACAAAATCAACATTCATTATATTAGACTCATGCACCCAAATTTGAATGGTCCTATAGAAAGATTTTATTCAACAATCTTAGAACATTTAAGAATATTGAACCAAGAAAATAAAAATTCAAGTATTTTAGATTTAATGACTTATGCAATTTATGGTTATAATAACTCAATCCATTATGTAACAAAATTAGAATCTTTTGATATAATTTCTGGTCATTTATCATATTACCATTTGAAATAAATTTGAATTTGAAATTTTAAACAATTACTTAAAAGATCATAAGAAACGAACGCAGTTAATGTATGATAAATTGTTTGAAAATAATCAAAAGAATAAACAGGATACGATATCTACACATAATGAAACGCGACACTATTCATTACAGTATAAACAAAACAGTAATGTATATATTTAAAACTCAATCAACGCGACAAACTTGCACCACGTTTTAAAACAATACACGTACAAGATGATTTAAACAAAACCATACAGGCAGACAAACAATTGACATTTCATAAACAAATATGAAAAGACCTCGAATTAATTCACAACAAATTTTACAGGAGAACAATGTTGCTGACTCACGTAATTCTTCTCCAATATCTTCTACAAGTAAAGAGCAATGAAATACAATTGCAAGAATTGAGTACAGCTGGACTTCTTCCATTTGATTTAGAAAACGCTAAATTAATTGAAAAGTACCACACATTTATACATTACGTAGATACCTATATAATTAAACCACGAATTAAGAATTTAAATTCAGACTTCAAAACATTTTTATTAGTATTAAATAAAAACATGAAAAGAAAAATATATGAATAGATTAAACCCATATTTTTCTATTATCAAAACTGTGTTCAAAAATATCGAAGACAAATATAATACGATAAGACCAAACAGACGAATAAAAAGAATTTCATTCATTTCGATTTGGTGAAAACCTGAAGCTAAATCTATTGTGGAAAAATAATTACAATGGCCTAATTTATCTAAAACGTCGGAAACGTTTGGAAGAGAGTACTTATCATCAATGGTTTTATCATTTATTTTTCGATAGTCTACAACTATTCTCCATTTCTTTTTACCTGATGCATCTAATTTTTTAAGAACTACCCAAATTGGTGAGGACCACGGTGAATTACTGTGTTTGGATTTTTTTAAGATTATTTTTAGATTAGATAAGATTTTGTATAAATTGGAATTTCATCTGTTGTGCGAATTTTATGTTTTACTTGATTTATAATTGTTAATTTATCATATGATTTATGAAATATACCTTTGAATTTTTTACATGATTTTAAAATTTCTACTCCTTCTTATTGAACATGAATCTTCATAAATAAAATTATTAAAATATTGTTTTGCTATTTTTGGACAGATAAAAGACTTTGTTGATCCGGACTTTATTAAAATTTTCGTTTTTGGGTTTTTGGGTTGGGTTGGTAATTTAATTTGGAAAGCATGAAATTCAATTACGTTGGCGTTGTTGATTGATTTGTAAAGACATTTTGTTTAAATTTTCTTTTAAACCTTCTAATTCAGAATCATTACCACTTTCCATAAACTAACTCTCGTACATGGAATTATTTATTGAAATGTTTTGTAATTTCCTTTTATGGAAATCTTGGAAATCTTTGTCGAAATATAAATTGTATTACTTATTTTTAGGATTCGGTTCTAAGGATAGGTAAGGGGATCTATCAATTTATTTTCTTCTTAATAATAATTAAATTGTCTCACTCATCCAAGAGGTGGCTTCTGCTTCTTTACGTGAATAACGGATTTTCTTTTGATTCAGTTGATTCACACTTTTTGCACAATTTTTCACTTTTTTTAGTTTATAACTCTAAATGATTGAAATCAACGGTTTCCTCAATAGATGCCTGAGTTATGTCATCTGCCGACTGCGCTAGTTATATTTTTATAACGTAGGTTTTATATAAAAAAAATATTTATTTTATTTCAAATACAATTGTTATATTATAATACTTTATAATATTTAAATTATACAATATATATTATTGAATCTTTATATATGATATGATATGGTTACTGGTCGAATATTAATTATAGAATTGCGATTAAATATCAGAACGCATCCTATTTATGAGGCGGGTTCTTTTAGTTGTAGTAAGCTTAGATTACTGTATGTGCTGATTCAGTGGAAAAACGTATACACTGTTGCTGTATATAACTAATAACATATGAAACTAGTGGGGCGCATGGCATCGTGCCTTAAGGCAAATTGCTTGAACTTCCCGAACCAAAATTTTTTTTTTACTCTGAAAAAATTAGATTTTTGAGAGACTTTGCATTTTTGACAAAAACTCACTTTTTTTAAAAAAAACTTTTTGAAGAAAAATTCATTTTGAAATATTTTGGAAATTCTGAATTTTTTTTCAAAGCAATCGTACTGCTTTAACTGCATAGAGACGAAAATATCGAAGCGCGTAAGCGCCGCGTCGCCGTCTAACGGATAAACACTGGTACGGAACCCATAGAATGTAAACAAAATTTATACTTATTGTTTAAATCTCTATAAAATATCTGATAATTTGATGTGCATATATCTAATGATCATTTTT
>NW_020538040.1:125916120-125967118 GCF_003426905.1 Ctenocephalides felis
AAAACACTATTTAATTTTTAAACAAAAAAATGAATTACACATAATAACTCACAACACAATGCACTCTTTAATGTAGCATATGAAGGGCGTGCTTATCAAACTGGTATGTCCCGTTACAGGACATATATTAAATGAATTTTTATTAACTTCCCGTAGGGTAAGTTATAGTAATCGCAAAAAATCGAAAATGAAAATTTTTATATATCTTTACGTTTCAAAGGTTTCTGAACATTTTGGCATACCTTAGAAAAAATGGATGTATGTGTGTGTGTGTGTGTGTGTGTGTGTGTGTATGTGTGTGTGTATGTGTGTGTGTATGTGTGTGTGTATGTATGTATGTGTGTGTATGTATGTGCGGATACAAATTTTCGTCGACGATTTCGGGAACACGGATCAACCGATTTGAATAATTCAAAAAACATTCGATTCGTATTGATAAGGAGACGTGCTGATTAGTTTTTGGCGAAGGCAGGTCTAGCCGTTCCGAAGATACGGGGCAAAAAGTGCCGAAAACGGTAACTCAGTTTTTAAGAGAACGGAGCGTCCGATTTGAATAATTCAAAAAACGTTTCACTTGTATTGACAAGATGAAGAATCGATAAAATTTTCATGAAGGTAGGTCTAGCGGTTTCGGAGATATGGAGGAAAAAGTAAAAAAATGAGCCATTTGGCGGTCAAAAATGATCATTAGACATATGCACATCAAATTATCAGATATTTTATAGAGATTTTAACAATAAGTATACATTTTGTTAACATTCCTATGGGTTCCGTACCAATGCTTATGCGTTAGACAGCGACGCGGCACTTACGCGCTTTATATTTTGTCCCTAGGCAGTTAAAACAGTACGATTGCTTTGAAAAAAGTTCAGATCTTCCACAATATGTTAAAATAAAGAAAATTTTTTTTTCAAAAAAAAAAAAAAAAAAAATTAAAAAAAAATTTTTTTAAAAAAAAAATTTTTTTTTCAAAAAAAAGTAATTTTTTGACCAATTTATAGTTTCTCAAAAATCTTATTTTTTCAAAGTAATTTTTTTTTCAAAATGTTAATCGTTTTTAAAAAAATAATAATTTTTGGTACGGGAAGTTCCAGCAATTTGCCTTAAGGCACGATGCCTTAATTGCCTTAAGACAGAATTCCACTTACAGCTAGTTCCATTTCTGTTGATGACTATTTCTAACAAAATGCCAGATCAAGTTCATATACAGTGCTATCTCTATAAAAGTGTACCAATGAAACTTATATTTTGCATTGGTTGATTAATGTAGCTATTATTTAAAATCCCTTTGAAATTAAAAATAAAACATTAGACCTGTTTGCTCACTAGCTGTCTCATTTTACCTTGCATATAGAGTTAAAAGGACTAGATGACAAATTTTTGAAAAACAGCAAAAGAAACACAGTTTTACAATGATAAATTTGCTAGGAGTTTTACTGAACATAGTCAGATAGTTCTTACTTTGATATGTGATACATATCATAATATGAATCATTTGGTTTTCACCATATAATTGCTCAAAGTCAAATTGGACCTTTGTGCCCCGACCTACTTTATATAAAATTTAAAATTAGCCGATAATAATAATGTAAACCAAAATTTCATGAGAGTACAATTTTAAATCATCTGTAAAAAATAACGCAGTTGCACAAGTTTGTATACAGTGTCGGCCATGCAGACAGTAGCTGCGATAACATGGTGCGGTGGGGTTTTACATATCCGATTGATATTTTAATATCGTTTAAGATTTTATTGAAAAACGCCTGTTACTACTTTATAGTTACTAAATGTTATATTGGACCTTTCTACTCTATTTAAATATTTAATTTTAATTTGTTAAAAAATATATATAATTTCAATCATTCAAAATTGCCAAAACTGTCAAAATCTTTTTTAACTTCCCGTAGGGCAAGTTATAGTAATTGCAAAAAAATCGAAAATGAAAATTTTTGCATTTCTCGACGTTTCAAAGGTTTCTGAATATTTTGGCATACCTTAGAAAAAATGGATGTATGTGTGTGTGTGTGTGTGTGTGTGTGTGTGTGTGTGTGCGTGTGTGTATGTATGTGCGGATACAAATTTTCGTCGACGATTTCGGGAACACCGATCAACCGATTTGAATAATTCAAAAAACATTCGATTCGTATTGATAAGGAGACGTGCTGATTAGTTTTTGGCGAAGGCAGGTCTAGCCGTTCCGAAGATACGGGGCAAAAAGTGCCGAAAACGGTAACTCAGTTTTTAAGAGAACGGAGCATCCGATTTGAATAATTCAAAAAACATTTTACTTGTATTGATAAGATGAAGAATCGATAAAATTTTCATGAAGGTAGGTCTAGCGGTTTCGGAGATATGGAGGAAAAAGAAAAAAAAATGAGCCATTTGGCGGTCAAAAATGATCATTAGATATATGCACATCAAATTATCAAATATTTTATAGAGATTTTAACAATAAGTATATTTTTGGTTTACATTCCTATGGGTTCCGTACCAATGTTTACGCGTTAGACGTCGACGCGGCGCTTACGCGGTTTGATATTTCGTCTTTATGCAGTTAAAGCAGTACGATTGCTTTGAAAAAAAGTTTAGATCTTTCAAAATATGTCAAAATAAAAAAAACATTTTTTTTTCAAAGAAAGTAATTTTTTGTCTAATTGTTTGTCAAAAATCTTATTTATTAATCTTATTGGTACGGGAAGTTTCAGCAATTTGCCTTAAGGCACGATGCCTTAATTGCCTTAAGACAGAATTCCACTTACAGCTAGTTTTTTCAATAATTTTATTAACTTCCCGTAGGTAATAATCGCAAAAAAATCGAAAATGAAAATTTTTATATATCTTTACGTTTCAAAGGTTTCTGAACATTTTGGCATACCTTAGAAAAAATGGATGTATGTGTGTGTGTGTGTGTATGTATGTATGTACGTGTGTGTATGTATGTGCGGATACAAATTTTCGTCGACGATTTCGGGAACACGGATCGACCGATTTGAATAATTCAAAAAACATTCGATTCGTATTGATAAGGAGACGTGCTGATTAGTTTTTGGCGCAGGGAGGTCTAGCCGTTCCGAAGATACGGGGCAAAAAGTGCCGAAAACGGTAACTCAGTTTTTAAGAGAACGGAGCGTCCGATTTTAATAATTCAAAGCATTTTACTCATATTGACAAGGTGATGAACCGGTCAAATTTTCATAAAGGCAGGTCTAGCAGTTTCGGAGATCTAATGAAAAAAGTAAAAAAAATGCCATTTGGCAGTCAAAAATGATCATTAGACTTATGCACATCAAATTATCAGATATTTTATAGAGATTTTAACAATAAGTATGAATTTGGTTTACAGTCCTATGGGTTCCGTACCAATGTTTACGCGTTAGACGGCGACGCGGCGCTTACGCGCTTTGATATTTCGTCTTTATGCAGTTAAAGCAGTACGATTGCTTTGAAAAAAAGTTTAGATCTTCCAAAATATGTCAAAATAAAGAAAACATTTTTTTTTCAAAAAAAAAAAAAAAAAATTAAAAATTTTCTTTTTTTTTTAATTTTTTTTTTTCAAAAAAAAGTAATTTTTGGTCCAATTTATAGTTTTTCAAAAATCTTATTTTTTCGAAGTAAATTTTTTTCAAAAATGTTAATCGTTTAAAAAAAAAAAAAATTGGTACGGGAAGTTCCAGCAATTTGCCTTAAGGCACGATGCCTTAATTGCCTTAAGACAGAATTCCACTTACAGCTAGTTTTCAATAGCAATCAGAATACATGACAATTCTGAGAATACATGAGCTATTTGGCTTATGTCATTCACTCGCACACATACACACACACTTTCAAACACACTTATAAGTTTATCTGATAAATATTACAATCATATTTAGAGAATCACTTTAATAAGTGATTCTACTATTCTGTTTACATTAAGTTAAAATATTTTGAAGGGTCCTCCATATTATCTTTGGCCAGCTTCTTCTTCAGTCTTCTTGAAGTTGGTGTTTCAAGAAGCTGGGTGACTATGTGGTTTGTATGATGTTCTAGTTTTTGAAAATGTTTTATACTGTTGATTTGTATTATTCTGTTTATAAAATCAATATGAAGATCGTCATGTAAAGTTTTATTACTAACAAACCACGGAGCATCAGTAATCTGCCTCAATATTTTCGATTGGGCACGTTGCATTAACGCTATGTTGGATTTGCTTGCAAAGCCCCACAATTCAATGCCATAAGTCCATATGGGTTTTATTACTGTCTTGTAAATTAGAAGTTTATTGTCAATGGATAAAATTGACTTGCGTCGCAGTAGCCAGTATAGTTCAGCTGTTCTAATTTTTATAGTATTGAATTTGGCGCGAATATGGTTCTTCCACGTGAGCCTGCGATCTAAATGCATACCTAAGTATTTGACGCATTCGGTGCTTGGAATTGCTTGGCCATAAAAATGTACTCCTGGGCATGTTGTCTTGTTCAGTGTAAATGTTATATGATTAGACTTGCTCTCATTTATTTTTATTCTCCTTTTTTTTGTCCAATCCTCTATAACATAGATGCCTTTGTAAAATTAGAGAAGCCTTAGATGCATCAGCATGTGCCGAAAGAACTGCTATGTCGTCAGCAAATGTAGCTGTTGAGGTTGCTTGTAAAATTGGAAAATCACTAGTGAAGAGGATATAGAAAAATGGCGCCAAAACACTGCCTCGGGGAACTTCTGCCTCAATCCGATGAGATATTGAGGTTTCAGTATTGACCCGTACTTTGAATTTCCTATTGGCGAGATAAGATTCTAGAATATTATAATAACCACATGGAAGTAGAGATCTAATCTTCGATAAAAATCCCTTGTGCCACACCTTATCGAAAGCCTGTCTCACATCTAGAAAGACTGCAGAACAGAATTGTTTGGCCTCGAAGGTATTGTTGATGACTCTTACGATTCTGTGGCACTGTTGAATTGTAGAGTGTTGACTCCGAAAGCCAAACTGATGTTCTGGAAATATATTGGCGCTAGTTAAGATATGTTGAAGCAGGAGTTTTTCGAGCACTTTTGAAACAATTGGTAGAAGGCTGATTGGTCTATATGAGGTAACCATATTAGGATCTTTTCCGCTTTTATGGATCATTTTAACTACAGATGTTTTGTAGAGAGTTGGCCAATAATTTAATCTAATTATTGAGTTGAATATATACGTTAGAAGGTTGAATCCCTTCTTTGGTTTCAACCTTAACAGTTCTTTCAACATTTTTGCCGTCACTAAATCGTAACCTGGAGATTTATTATTTTTCAGTTTATTAATCTCTTCAATTCTAATCTTTAATGAAAAGAACTTTATGCTGTTCATTGAGTTGTGAGAAGGAATTATATTTGAGCTAAGGCCCGCTGCGTTAGAGTAATCTTGGTTCGGTTTGAAAACTGTACTTAAATAATGAGAAAATAAATTAGCTTTTTCTGCATCACTCCTAGCCCAAGATAGATGATTGCTGTCATCCCATCTAACGAGCGGATTTTGAATACGTGGTTTTAATTTGTTTTTAATTGATTTCCAGATTGAGTTATCAAATCTATTTAGGTTTGATACGTAATTGTTGAAGTTTTGGTTAGAAATTTCTTTCAATCTGGATTTTAGTTTATTGCTTAAGTTATTGTATGTGTTCTTATCCGATGGAAAGTGAGTTGACTGCCATTTGCGTCTTGCTTTCCTTTTCTCTGAGATTAAATTTTTAATTTCAAAAGATAGAGGTTGATCCTGTTGAACTGTTGTTTCTGGAGTAGCAGTTAAACCAGCATCATGAAGTGTTTTATTAAATTTGTCAATAGCAGAGTCAACTTTCGATGAGTTCTTAAGACTAATTTTGAGATCAGTATTGTTTTCTATTTTGCAGCGGTATAGTTCCCAGTTTGTTTTTCTCGAATGAAGTCTATAAGGTTTACAAACATTGATAATTGAAAAACAGATAGTAGCAGTTATAGGTGAGTGAACTGAAGAGAGATCGTAGCTTGAATGAACATCTGTGTACCTTGAGTTTAAGCCTTTCATTAAGAAGAAATCCAATAAATCGGGCTTCTTCATTGGGTCAGTTGGCCAGTAAGTCGGAGTGCCCGTGGAAAGAGTACCATAGTTTTGTCGGACAATAACTTCATACAGTTTTCTTCCTTTTGGATTAATCAGTCTTGATCCCCAAAATGTGTGCTTACTGTTAAAATCTCCACCAACTATAAACTTATTTCCAAGAGATTCAAAGAATTCAGAAAATTGTATATTACTGATTGTATGACGTGGAGGACAATATACGGCAGAAATTGTTATTGTAAAAGATGACGTTTGTACTTTGATGGATGTTGCTTGTAAGTAATCTTTATTATATTTTTCAAGTTCATAGTGAGATATATTAGATTTTATTAATACAGCTGTACCCCCGTGAGCTGTGCTATCTGGATGAGTAGTATGATATACACGATAATTAGGAATGAATAAGTTTCAATAATTAGTGAAATGAGTTTCACTTACCAGAAAAACGTCTATTTTGTTTTCATTGAGGTATAATACTATTTCGTGTTTATGCTTCATAAGCCCGTTGGAGTTCCATAGTCCTATTCTTAAAAAATTAACCATACAGCTAATTAATTTTGTTGATGTTGATGAGGGTAGATAACATATTAATAATCATAGTATTATGTTGCATAAGTTGTTGGAACATATTTTTAAATTCAGTGAAGAATTGAGAAAATTCATTATTTGCATATTTACTATTTTGTATATTTGAGTTTTCGCTTCTATTGGATTTGATGGCTTGAGAGTATGACATTAGCTCCGTGTTTGTTAGTTTACCAAATCGTTGAGGAGTGGCAGCAGTTTTGATGTTTATAGGAGAATTGTGTGATTGTTTCGACCCGTTTTTGTTGTTGAAATCATTTTTAGATTTAGTTTGTAATAAATTCTTATAGGCAGAACAACCTTTGTAGTTTGCTGTGTGAGCTTTTTCATAGTTTACACAAAAAGCTGGGGATTCTTTCGATTTCGTACATCGTTTACTGTCATGTCATGAGTCCACATTTTATACAAATAAATGAACGATTGCAATAAGTTTTAGTATGACCATACATTTGGCATTTTGTGCACTGTGATATCACTGATGGTTTAAACGGAGTCTCAAAATGTATAATTTGGTTAAGTATCTTATTTATCTTAAAGATTTCTGAATTGTTTTCATTTGGTTCAAGATCAATGTAAAACATATTGAGAGGGGTCTTTTGCCTATAGCGTAATATATTTGTAATGTTCCTGACCTTATGCCCTTTGGTTTCAATTTCATTTTTCAGTTCAGAAATATCTGTTGAATGGTGAATGTACTTCAACACAACTCTATATGCCCTTTCAGTACTGACCTGGTATGTATGGAAAACTGCTTTGGTACTAGGTAGGAATTTTACTAGCTTTCTGTAGTCTTCAATATTTCAAACATTACATTTTATATTATTGTTTGATAATGTTTTTGTTGTATAATTTTTATTGCCCAAGAAATTATCGATAGTACTAGTCATACCTTTATAATCTGTAACTCCGTATATAATAATAGGAGGCGGAATAATTTTTTTGATTGGTGTAGGACATTCTGGCTGAGCCTTTGGTTCCTCATTCGTTAATACTTCAAATCTGTTATTTAATTTAATCGGTTCGTCATTTTGGCGTTTTGGTCGTTTTCTTTTCGGGCTAGTAACAACTTGCCAAAGAGCAGAATTCCAAGAAGACGCAGTTTGAGAATCTATATTATCCATGATCATAGGCTCATTGCTTGTCGGTGGAATTTGATGATTACTATTCAATAGAATAGACGGTTTCATTTTACTTGCATGTGTGGTTTCAGTTTGTTGGTTATTCGTTTTATTAAGTTTAATTTGCTCCGTGATGTATTGAGAACATGTTTGTGAATCATCATAGAGTATTCTATTCACATTTATGATGGGGATATCTGCAAAACCGTCCATTGTATCCCCCGAAGGGTGACACTAATTTGTCATTAAAATGACACTTCAATTTTGTGATTTACTTTGACGTTTATATTTAATATTGTATAGGATAAATATATAATTAAATATTTAATTTATCAGTGATTTTCACTAATTTAGTTAGTTTATTGGCTTAATTTTTTAATTGATTATATCAATATACGTAATATTTACTTTTATTCAAATTTTTTTTAACTTTATTGTTTAGAGAAAAAACAAAGAATGGCACAATGGCATGAATACGTTGATATGAATAAAAAGACAACATCTAAATATTTCATTAACAGAAATCTTGGTTTTCAAGCGCACAAACCGTTGACCAGACGACGCATGAATGTAGAAACACATATTTTCAAAGAAAAACTTCAAAACAGTAATCATTGTCTCTAATTATATTTGGCCACATTAAATGATTGACAATAAGTTTTTATTCAAGTGTGCTAATAAAACCATTATTGATAGCTTCCTGAGCGCAATACGTTTGTCGGTTTTGTGGCAACCACATAATGGCACTCTATATTACGCCGAATGTTATACACACACGACTACCAGTGTGTTCCGTGGGTGATACGATCAAAATTTTATTTTTATAGCATCGCCAGTCAAGAACTAAGCTACATGTACCATAATTTTGTAATAATGCAAAAGCCGACGGCGATGTTATTGATTATGACGTTTGAGCGCTTCTGAAAAAATGTCAATGTATACGAGTACACTTAACGGTACATCTTCCAATAACTGGCATGTCATTCAGTTATTTCAATTGAAATTGTTGTATTAGATATTTATATAAAGTTAACTTGGTATTACAAAGTCTGTTTAATTTTTTAATAAAGACAATTAGAAAATTATTTTTTTTACATCTAGTAATTTCAGAAATTGAAGTTTCATTTCTGGTTGTATTTTCTGGTTTTTACATATCTCGTTCAGAATCCCCGTTTCCTGTTGAAACTATGAGAAATTTGTAACGAAATTCCTGTAAACTGATTTATACTTCTTGATTTTATTATAAACCTCTCGTAGTGTAAGTTATAGTATTCGCAAAAAATCAAAAACAATCGTTTTTAAAAATTTTAATATTCGATACGCGAAGTTCCAGCAATTTGCCTTCAGACGCGATGTCATGCACCACTAATCTTAGGTTCATTTGCTACTTAAGAATTCATGTAAATTATTTTTTAAGTAAATCTTCTTTATACACGACTAGGGAGTAAGCCAGCGAAAATGCAACTGAAATGTGATACGCCACAAATACTGATCGATGTGGTTGGTCATCGTTGTGGTCGTTCTATAAGAGTTGATTATGATTGGTCGAGATCGTCTTGTGACTTGTATGTGGTTCAAAAGACTTTCAACTCGCAAAGATATTCAACCTGCAAGAATTTCAACAACAAATAAGTTTTGGTGATATTTCACTGTTATTATTCTACTATGAAAGCATATAATAATGAAGGATATGATATTTGTTTAATATGAGTTATCCAGTATGACAATATGACAACATAAATATAAAACTATATCAAATATAATAAAATTTATTCATCAGCAACTAATTTCTCTAATGAAGATTCAAATCTTTTAAATACTAATTACAATAAGATAACATTATTTCCTGCTGAAGATTTCAATGCCAAGTTTCACTCGGAAAAATCTCTAACATTGATTGATTTTTTAGACAATAAACTAAATTAAACAAAGCATAATTCGCTTCAAACCAATCATATCATATTTGAAGTATGATAGTAATTGTTTTAAAATGTACTATTCATTGTCATCTTGTATAATAGCAAAAAAGCTTTATAGTGCAGTAAACGGAGAGGAAAAAAGGGTATAACCTCTGAATTTTTTTACTGTGCTCCGAATTTCATGAAATTTTGGAATTAGGTTCATCTTACCCTCAAATTCAAAAGTGGAAACAATTCGGGTTGCGCCATCACCCCCCGGGGGATGACCCCCCTTCTCAATTGTGTAATTACATTTTTTTAAAATAACGTCGGAAATCGATAGAAGAGCTAATTATAATAAAAAAATGTCTTCTATAGTTTTTCAAAAAAACTAATACTTTTCAAGTTACTGGCCACTAAAGATTCATATATTTTTGGCGTTTTTCTTCGTCTTTTTACAAATATCTCCTAAATTATACATTTTAACGAAATTCATGTAATGAACAAAATAATGTCAATAAAAATCTTAATAAATCGGTATTACATAAAGTGTTCTAGGAAAAATATTAAGCAAGATTTGAAAGAGCAAATTCGTTTTTTATTTCGTTCAAGATTTAATTGTTGTATTTAAAGCCATCTAGTGTCGAGGTTTTACATTTTATGCATTTCGGTGAAATTGGGTTTTATAGTGCTCAACATAAGCTTTAAAATGAGTGCTGTTACAAGTTTTTTGCGTGTAAAATGAGTGAGCTATCATGCAAATAAGAAGGCATATACGAAGTTTTTTTCTTTAAAATCATATAGTTTAATGAGCGCCATTTCCACCAGAATGAAAGTAATTCACATTCCATCTAGAATTCACTTCATTATAGACATCTTGATAGATTCTAGTAGATTCACTACTTTAGTACAAACTATTTTCAGAAAACTCACGATTTTATAAAAACTTTTTTTTTCAATTTTTTTAAAAATCGAAATTATTTCCATTATATCTCAAAAAGAATAAAAGATACGTATAAAAGCTTATAGATAAAAATCAAAGGAATCTTTCTGGCTTATTATTGTTTTTTATTATTTTTCTTTCACACAAAAATTGACAGAGTTATGAATGTTTAAAGACTGCGCGACCGCGCAAATTGGAAAAAAAAGTTTTTATAAAATCGTGAGTTTTCTGAAAATAGTTTGTACTAAAGTAGTGAATCTACTAGAATTCATTAAGATGTCTATAATGAAGTGAATTCTAGATGGAATGTGAATTACTTTCATTCTGGTGGAAATGGCGCTCATTAAACTATATGATTTAAAAGAAAAAAACTTCGTATATGCCTTCTTCTTTGCATGATAGCTCACTCATTTTACACGCAAAAAACTTGTAACAGCACTCATTTTAAAGCTTATGTTGAGCACTATAAAACCCAATTTCACCGAAATGCATAAAATGTAAAACCTCGACACTAGATGGCTTTAAATACAACAATTAAATCTTGAACGAAATAAAAAACGACTTTGCTCTTTCAAATCTTGCTTAATGTTTTTCCTAGAACACTTTATGTAATACCGATTTATTAAGATTTTTATTGACATTATTTTGTTAATTACATGAATTTCGTTAAAATGTATAATTTAGGAGATATTTGTAAAAAGACGAAGAAAAACGCCAAAAATATATGAATCTTTAGTGGCCAGTAACTTGAAAAGTATTAGTTTTTTTGAAAAACTATAGAAGACATTTTTTTATTATAATTAGCTCTTCTATCGATTTCCGACGTTATTTTAAAAAAATGTAATTACACAATTGAGAAGGGGGGTCATCCCCCCGGGCGGTGATGGCGCAACCCGAATTGTTTTCACTTTTGAATTTGAGGGTAAGGTGAACCTAATTCCAAAATTTCATGAAATTCGGAGCACAGTAAAAAAATTCAGACCTAAAACGCTCCGTTTACTGCACTATTACTAAAATTGCATGTGAAAGATTACGCGCAATCTTTTTTTTTTGAAAAAATGCCAACTGTGAAACTGGATTTTTTGCTGTTCCAAACTATTTGCACCCAATGGTTTAAATTTTTATGTTTATACAAAACAAACTGAAATTTTCAAATATTTAAAATATAATATTTTTTTAATTAATAAATAATTTCAATATTTCTCAAATATATATAAGAATATTTACTTGAAAAAATTAATTATTTTTTAAATACATAATTTGGATGTTTTTCTGTTTATATATGATAAATGTATATTAACTAAAAGTTTTAAGTACATCAACCGATAATTTCGTACCAAAAATTCTGAACATTTTATATAGATATACCTATTGAAGAAATGTAATAAACGATATCATGTTGCCTTAAGGCTATAAAACGTCTGTTTTATATTTATCGGGAATGTCTTTTTTATGTCTCATTATGACATCGAAATTTTTTTCGGCAAACAATGCACAAATACAAACTGAGTTTTTAATATGCGATCATATTTTCTGTTTTCTTTATTTTTGCACCCAAATAGTTTAACAGCATATTATATTTTAGATTATTTTTACCTTCGTTCGTTTTATTTATTTATATATTAAAGTTTCAACAGTATAAATTTAAGATATTGTTATTGATTGACAAAGTTTTGCATGAACAAATCATATTGAATAATTGGCACAATATGAGGATATACATTTTTGCTATTAATACAAGATAATAATAGTATGAAATAATATCAAATAAATTCGCAATCAAGATGATTGGAATGATTAGAACTATTATTTAAATAGGTTTTTTACTCACTCTAATTTGTCGAGAAGCAGTGATTTTGAACTTATTACAGTAAATTTTTTCTTCTAGACAAGTTCTAAATTTGTTCTGAACAACTTCTGTTTGGCAATGAGCAACGATCCTTGTTGCCAACAATTCTAAAAATCTAAAACATAAATAATTTCGTTCAACCGGAGAACTCACCGTGCCTTTACAAAAATATAATCAATTCTTAATTCCGTCAGTACAAGTAAGATTGTATCTCTCTTTGAATCATTCTAATTAGATGTTTTGTTCTCTCAAAAACCAAATTATTAAATTAATTTTTTTGCACTTTTTGCCTTGTACCTTCGAAACATCTAGACTTGCCTTACTAAAAATTAATCATCACGTTTTCTCTTCAATCCAAAACGAATGCTTTTTAATCATTCATATTAGTTGATCAGTGCTCTAAAAAATGTGGACACACACACATACGTCTAATTTTTCTAAGGTTTGCAAATTGTTCAGAATGCTTTGAAACTTAAAGATATATACAAATTTTCTAAAGTAAATTTTCTAAAGTAAAACCTGAATACGCAGTATTAGTATGGAATCTTGATGTACAAGCTAGCCATATCAACACCACTCTCATATGCTTATTTATCTATGACCACTCTTTCATACTGACCGATAAATTTCTCCATTGCATGAACAAGTAAAAAATGTTTCAAAGTTACAATTTAAAAATCAACCCTACTACAACGAGAAATCAAATGATGTTAAGATAAATCAAATATCAAACTAGTTGGAAATGGCATTTAACCTTAAGGCAAGTTGCATGAACTTTCCGAAATATGTAATAATTGACTTAATCAACCGAATTTGAGATTTAGATATTTAGATAAAATTTTCAACTATTTATTTGGAAAATAAAGTTATCGCTATCAATTGTATCTAAACATGTCTATTTTCAATTGATTGATACCAGTGCTTGTATGTCCTAAAATTGTAGCTTATTATTTTAAATTTTAATGAATTGATAATGTTTGGGTAATCACATCACAAAACCAACTTTTGACACAAATTTTGAGTATAATATTTTTTCAAACTTTGATGAATTTAAACTACTTGCCGTCGAAACGTAAAATTTTAGTATATTCTTCAGGACCATGATATATATTAACATAAAAAGTTTCATTAAAAAATTGTTTTTCAACAGTTAGTTACAAAGAAACGGCTTGACCGATCTTTGTCCAAAACTAATCAGCACAACTCCCAAATAATATCTTTCGAATAGTTTTTGAATTATTAAAATCGGTTCAAAATTTTTGGCTAAAATGCAGACGAAAACTTTTTCAATTTTCTGCTAATTACAAGAAAAACGGCTTAGCCGATTGTATCAAGAATCTAACCGACGCAAGTGCTTATCAAGTTTCATTACATGGTTTTAAAATTTTTAAAATCGACTCAACCGTTTTTGAGAAAACGTCGATGAAAAGTCTTATTTTAACAAACGCCAAAAAATGCGACCAATTTTTTCAAACTTTGAAGAATTTTCAAAGTTGAACGAGTTGTCGTAGGGCCGTAATATTTTAGTATGATCTAGCAGACCATGATACCAATCGCAAAAAAAAATCATGAAAGTCTTTTTTCAGCAGTTAAGTACTAGAACACGTGCCAGCGAATCTCTACCAAAAACTAATCAGTATCTTTCCCAACTAATATCTTTCGAACAGTTTTTGAATTTTTAAAATCGATTCAGAATTGCGGCTAAAACGTGAATGAGAATGTTTTCACTCTGCTATTTACAAAGAAACGGCTCGGCCGATCATCGCACAAAACTGATAAACGCTAGTCCTGATCAAGATGCATCGAATGGCTTTTAAATTTTTGAAATCGATACAGCCGTTTTTGAGAAAACATCAATTTACGTTTGAAAATTTGATCACGCACACGCACACACACACATACTTTTTCCAAATTTTTTCTCTTTCGATTCAGAATGGCTTGAAACGCCGAGAAAACATAAAATTAGTGAATCGATTTTTTTATGAAAACATAAACTTCTCCTTCTGGAAGTTATTAACAAATGTAGAGAAACTAAAGCTCAATATCCTTTTCGTTTCAGGTGGTCCCGGTAGCGGTAAAGTGACCCACTGCGATAACCTGATGCAGGAGAAGCGAGGCGTGACGCACATAAACATGACTGATTTGCTGCAGCAGTACGCGATCGGCAACGGTGAGATACCGCCGCACAGACAAGACGGTAAAACGCGGTGCCCTGTAAAAAGTTTTGCACTGGTTTCTTGTGGGTTTGTGCCTTTTGCTTTAGTTTGAAGATGGTCTACTAAAAACAGTCTGAAAAGATAAGTTGTACTGCATGCATAGAATTTTGAAAATGACACGTGAAATCTGATAACGGTGATCAGATATGATACCATGCGGAGTCTACGAGATCATATTTATGTTTCGTTAATTGCTCATGCTTTAAGTATCACCAAGCATTTTTATCACAATTATTTAGTATATTATATTTAATATACGCAACTAAAATATATTAAATGAAAAGACAAAGATTAAAAGACAAATTTTACCTGCAATATTGATCTGTTATCCATAATACTATTTTTTCATCAAAAGCAAAGTGTGAATGTATAAATGTGTATATATGTAAGCCGATTTTTGACCTTTTGTCGACGTTTTCCCAAAAACGGCCGAACGGATTTCAACAATTTGAAAGCCATTCGATGTATCTCGATGAGGACATTAGTTTGCGCGCTGATTGGCCAAGTCGTTTCTTTGCATTTAGCAAAAAAGTGTAAAATTCTTTGGCCACGTTTCAGCCCACAATCCTAAATTGATTTTTCAAAAACTGTTCGAAAGGTATTGGTTGGAAATCGTCCTGATTAGTTTTTGGTAAAGATCGGCCGACCCGTGTTTTTGTAATTTCAACGTTTTCTCAAAAACGGCCGAACGGATTTCAACAATTTGAAAGCCTTTCGATGTATCTCGATGAGGACATTAGTTTGCGCGATGATTGACCTAGCCGTTTCTTTGCATTTAGCAAAAAAGTGTAAAATTCTTAGGCCACGTTTCAGCCCACAATTCTAAATTGATTTTTCAAAAACTGTTCGAAAGGTATTGGGTGGAAATCGTCCTGATTAGTTTTTGGTAAAGATCGGCCGACCCGTGTTTTTGTAATTAACTGTTGATTTTTTTGACGATTTTTATGATTTTTTTTGACGATAGATATCATGGTCTTATAGATTATACTGAAATATTACGACTTTACGACAAGTAGAGTCATCAGACCGTTTTCTTGTAATTAACGGTTGGAAAAATATTTGTTGTTGATTTTTATGAAAATTTGTTTGACGGTAGATATCATGGTCTTAGAGAACCATAATAAAATATTTCGGCTTTACGACAAGTCGTTCAATTTAAAAAATCATCAAAATTTGAAAAAAAAAAATTGCTGCGGTTTTTAAGGTTTGTTAATAATGTTATCTTCACGTTTCAAAGGGTTCTGATCATTTTGGCACACCGTAGAAGAAATGGATGTATGTATGCGTGTGTGTGGGTGACGATTTCGGAAACACGAATCAACCGATTTGAATAATTCAAAAAAACATTCGATTCGTATTGATAAGGAAATGTGCTCAATAGTTTTTGGCAAAGGCAGGTCTAGCCGTTCCGAACATACGGGGCAAAAAGTGCCAAAAATGGTAATTCAGTTATTGAGACAACGGAGCGTCCAATTTGAATAATTTAAAAACATTTTATTTGTATTGACTAAACAAAGTACTGCTAAAGTTTTGAAAAGGTGCGGCTAGTGGTTTCGGAAATCCAATAAAAATGTGAATTATGCAATTTGGCGGACAATAATGATCATTAGTCATATACACAATAAATTACCAGTTATTTTAATAATAAGAATAAATTTTATTTACATTTATATGGGTTCCGTATTAATGTTTATTCGTTAGACTGCGTTGATAGTTTGTTTCAACGCAGCTAACGTATCGCGATTGTTTGAAAAAAAGCTCAAAATTTCCAAAATATTTCAAAGAATTAAAATAATATTTTTTTAAAAAGGTCAATTGTTTTCAAAATTTTTAAAATTCTCAAAAATCTATTTTTTTTCAAAGTTCTAAAAAAAATTGAATATTTTTTAAAAATTTTGGATTCCAACTGAATCGTGTGAGACTTAGCATGTGAGTCGAGGACGCTACTGAATGTGCTATTCCCGCCATAACTTTGTCACAATTTTCTGTAAAAAGCCATTAGTATGCTTCCCCTCGTTCATTTTCATTTAAAATGTAGATAGCAGGTTGCACAATAAATCAAACTTGTTTGCTATCAATATTCTGTAATTAGCAGAACTAGAATTGTCATGCAAAAATCAGATTTGAATGTCGCATGCAAAATAATGCATGTTTCTGGAAACCACGTGCCATATGAAAATCACATTAAATTCATTATGATGTAAACCTCAAACTTTACAATATTTATCAAGTTTAGCTCCGAAACGCATAAGTAACAATAAACAATAATCATAATAATATCGATAGTACACATTAATAAACTTCGATTATCACCAAAACTTGAATACAAATTGCAATTCGTCAATTAATTCTGAATAGAAAGGTGCGCGATCATTATCATGAAGGATTGTGGTCATTAATCGATTGAATGCTATATATTTCGTAGTAAATAGTCTATTCGATTTTTGTGTAGGCATCGGAAAATAAATGATAGTAAAGATGATGAATTTAATGATAATATTTCTTATTTTTTTCAATTTTTTTAAACACGTGTGCGCTCTTGATAGAGCATTTGCATATGTTTAATTCATGTCGTTTTCAATCAAAGCAAATAATATGAAATATATGATTTTATTGATATTCTGGACATTTCAATAAATTAGTCAACTCAATACATTCAAACAGTGACAATGATAAAGCTTCGGAATCATCGCCAAAAAGTTCTAATTTGAAATTCTGGGTCTTAAAATGACAGATCAAAAACAAATTTTAAGTAAAACTGCCATTATCTCAAAACCAAGTAAATTATGGCACTTTTTACCGATATATTTCAAAGCAGATGACACAAGATGTGCAACGAGCCAGGGTTGCGCCGCCATCTAACGGATAAGCATTGGTACAAAACCCATAGGAATGTAAACAAAATTTATACTTATTGTTAAAATCTCTATAAAATATCTGATAATTTGATGTGCATATGTCTAATGATCATTTTTGACCGCCAAATGGCATGTTTTTTTACTTTTTTCGTTAGATCTCCGAAACCGCTATACTTGCCTTCATGAAAATTTGATCAGCTCTTCATCCTGTTAATACAAGTAAAATGTTTCAAATCGGACGCTCCGTTCTCTCAAAAACTGAGTTACCGTTTTTGGCACTTTTTGCCCCAAATATTCGGAACGGCCAGACCTGCCTTCGCCAAAAACTAATCAGCATGTCTCCTTATCAATACGAATCGAATGTTTTTTGAATTATTCAAATCGCTTCATCCGTGTTCCCGAAATCGTCGATGAAAATTTGTATCCGAACACACATACACACACACATACATCCTTTTTTTCTAAGGTATGCCAAAATATTCAGAAACCTCCGAAACGTAAAGATATATAAAATTTTTCATTTTCGATTTTTTTGCGATTACTATAACTCACCCTACGGGAAGTTAATAAGTTGATAAAGCAATTTTACAAGATATATTAAACTCTAATAATAATTGATAAATCTAAGATAAATTTATAAAATGAGTTGCTAGTTATTTGTAGGTTACACGATCAGCATTAGTGCTTACTGTTAAATTAAATTGAAATTTAAGTATTTAAGAGTTAGACAAAAGTTAGACAAGAAGTCAGATTTCGAGTCAGGCATAGAATTAGTCTGGCTTAGTATTTAGTAAAATGTAGTCTTTGCTGATATAATAACCAGAGGGTTATCAACAAATATTAATTGTGAAAATAGTGAATAATAAAAGTAGCATCTCAAGAAGAATTGTGTTTCAAATTACTATCAAATCGCTGTTTGTCCTAAAAAGCCTTTTCAGAAGTGTATTCAGAAGAGTCCACTGGCACTGATCAACTGTTCACGCTCGGGGCCAAAACTTTGATTGAACTGCGCTCTATCTAAAAGACAATATTAAGAGCTAAAACTTTCAGAGAATTGTTTTTTATCAATTTAGAACCATTTGAGCCCTTGGGAGCAAGGAAATTCGAAAATGTTTATATGTATATATATATATATATATATATATATATATATACTATACATACATATATGTATATGAGGGTAGTCCTTAACAAGGATATTTTCGAATTTCTTTGCTCCTAAGGGCGCCAATGCTGCCAAATGAATAAAAAATGAATCTCTAATAGTATTAGCTCTTAATATAAACACTTAAACACTAATTAAATCCTATTCATCAAGGAATCAAGATTAATTTTGCAGCAAAATATTTATTTAATTGGTGATGTTGAAACTCAAATTATTATTTTGATTCCATGATGAATAATTATTATAGAATAGCCCACATGGGTTTAATTAATGGTTAAGTGGTTTATAAATATTCTTATGTGTCATAATATTTGAGATGTAAGAGCTTTTAAAGTAGGCGACCAAAGGTTTTGCACACTTATATTTGTTTACTTAATGTAAACATATGAATAAGTTCATCATAGTTTTTTGTATCGTTCAAATCGGTTAATCTGTGCGTTTGAAATCGAGGATGAAAAATTGTATCTAAACATGCATATAAACACACACATACAATCATTTTTTGTAAGGTATGCCAAAATGTTCAGAAACCTTTGAAACGTAAAGACATGCAATCTTTTCATTTTCGATTTTTTGCGATTCCTATAACTTCACTATAATTACTGTACCAAATCGAACATACGTATCTAATCATCTTTATTGACATTTACAATGCCAAAATTTTCAGCAACTATACAAAATTTCTCTAATAATGAAATTATCCACCTACTTGCTACTAGTTAATTGCATAAAAATTATCACATAACAGACAAAAAATGATTACGGGTTATTAATAAATAATATTAATAATTTGGACCGTTGTCATAGGTGTATCCTGCTATTTAATTCTGTTATAAAAACACCTAAATTAACGAACTCACATTTACATACAAGCTTTTCCCTACCGTGTGCGTGTGGACTCGAAAATCGAAAAACATACCGATTGCCAAGGTCACATTGCGTTTGTTGATCAGCGTAAGTTGTAGCCCATACATTATAGATAACAATGTCATTCGTTTTGTGTAAGCTGATCGATATGACATGCAAACTTGCAAGAAATGACGAATCGTTATGCGCCGGGACGCCCCGTCCGGCGCTCCTGCAAGCTTTTTCAGGACAGGCAGATTTCAAGTCGCACTAAACGGGATATAACAGATTTATGAAAATCTAGTCATAATTTACAGCAAATCTAAAGGTCAAAAAATCCACGATTATTGGTAATACTATTCCATTCATACAATTACTAAAATTAGGCGTTCTACAAGAGGTTGTAATGTTAATTAATCTACTGTTACTAAAAGGCAAATTGCTTTCCTCTGTTTTTTAAAAAAAACTAGATCGTTGTTGGTATTTTGGCTTCAGACAAGTTACATGAACTTTGCGATATGTGTAAATTCAATTAATGAAAAATAAATTAATTTATAAGTGATTAAAAGTATTCCGAGTGGATTCATTACACATTATTGGAAACGAACAAACACTTAACGTGGAGTATTTTCTAGAAGCAAATTTTCAAAAATCAATAATTTTTATAATTGAACCATTTTCCAATTGAACCATTGAACCATAGGACTTTAATAGTTTAGTATATTCATTAAGACCAAGTACTCTATCGTTATACCAAGTAAATCGTCTAATTTTAATTTTAACAAACGCCAATTTAACAAACTACTCATTTTCTCAAAATTTGATGAATTTTTAAAATTAAACTACTTGTCGTAAGGCCGTAATATTTCAGTAAGTTCTATAAGACCATGATATATATCGCCAAAAAAAGTTCGGCTTATTTTTTGTTTAACAGATAGTTACAAGAAAACGACACGGTAGATTTTCACCTAAAACTAATCAGTATCATTCCCAACTAATATATTTCGAACAGTTTTTGATTGTTTAAAATCGATTCTGTAGTATGAGCTTGAATGTGGACGAAATGTTTAACTTTTTTCCAAATTACGAAGAAACGGCTTGGCCGATCGTTGCACAAAACTGAGAAAAGATAATCCACATCAAAATACATCGATTGCCTTTAAAAATTTTGAAATCGGTTTAGTCGTTTTTGAGCAAAATGTCGATGAAAGTTCTAATTTTGACAAACGCCAAAAAGCGATACTACTTAGGTATGCATTTAGATCGCAGGCTCACGTGGAAGGACCATATTCGCGCCAAATTGAATACTATAAAAATTAGAATCGCTGAACTATACTGGCTACTGGGACGCAAGTCAATTTTATCCATTGACAATAAACTTCTAATTTACAAGGCAATAATAAAACATATGGACTTATGGCATTGAATTGTGGAGCTGTGCAAGCAAATCCAATATAGCGTTAATGCAACGTGCCCAATCGAAAATATTGAGGCAGATTACTGATGCTCCGTGGTTTGTTAGTAACAAAACTTTACACGACGATTTTTCATATTGATTTTATAAACAAAAATAATACAAATCAACAGCATAAAACACTTTCAAAAACTACAACATCATTCAAAGCTTGAATGTGGACGAAATGTTTAACTTTTTTCCAAATTACGAAGAAACGGCTTGGCCGATCGTTGCACAAAACTGAGAAAAGATAATCCACATCAAAATACATCGATTGCCTTTAAAAATTTTGAAATCGGTTTAGTCGTTTTTGAGCAAATGTCGATGAAAGTTCTAATTTTGACAAACGCCAAAAAGCGATACTACTTAGGTATGCATTTAGATCGCAGGCTCACGTGGAAGGACCATATTCGCGCCAAATTGAATACTATAAAAATTAGAATCGCTGAACTATACTGGCTACTGGGACGCAAGTCAATTTTATCCATTGACAATAAACTTCTAATTTACAAGGCAATAATAAAACCCATATGGACTTATGGCATTGAATTGTGGAGCTGTGCAAGCAAATCCAATATAGCGTTAATGCAACGTGCCCAATCAAAAATATTGAGGCAGATTACTGATGCTCCGTGGTTTGTTAGTAACAAAACTTTACACGACGATTTTCATATTGATTTTATAAACAAAATAATACAAATCAACAGCATAAAACACTTTCAAAAACTACAACATCATTCAAACCATATAGTCACTCAGCTTCTTGAGACATCAACTTCAAGAAGACTGAAGAAGAAGCTGCCCGAGGATAATATGGAGGAACCATAGAACTACCACAACCTTATATAAACAGAATAATTGAATCATTTATTGAAGTGATTCTCTGAATATGATTGTAATATTGATCCGATAATTTTATATGTGTGTTTGCAAGTGTGTGTGTATGTGTGTGTATGTGTGTGAGTGAATGACATAAGCCAAATAGCTCATAGAATAGTTATGTATTCTGATTGCTATTGAAAATAAAAATTAAAAAAAAAAAAAAAAAAAAAAAAAATTTGCAAACTTTGACGAATTTTAAAATTTAAACGACTTGTCGTAGGACCGTAATATTTTAGTATGATCTATAAGACTATGATATCTACCGCAAAAAAAAATGCAAAAATCATCGAAAATTTTTTTTTAACACTTTATTACAAGGAAACGACCCGGCTGATTTTTATCAAAAACTAATCAGGTCGATTCCGAACCAATATCTTTCGAACAGTTTTTGAATTTTCAAAATCTATTCAGAATTGCGGGCTAAAATGTCAACGAATTTTATTTCACTTTTCTGCGATTTCCAAAGAAACGGTTCGGCCGATAATAGCGCAGAACTGACAAACAATAGTCCTCATCGAGATACATCGAATGGCTTTTAAATTTTTGAAATTAGTCCAGCCGTTTTTGAGAAAACGTCGATTTACTGCAAGAAATCTGTTCATACACACACACACACATACATACTTTTTCCAAATTTGGTCTCATTTGATTCAGAATGGCTTGAAACGTCGAGAAAACATAAAATTAGCAAATCGGAATTTTTAATGAAAACATAAACTTCTCTTTCGGTAACAAAATTTATTGTATTAAGGTCTAGTATAAATAAAAGTTCTCATCTAGTGGTGTGTGGCATCGGGCCTTAAAGCAAATGGCTGGAAATTCCCGTAGCGTAACGAAATGTTCGAGGAATATTAAATGTTTTCAAATAGATTATTATAAATAAATACTGTAACATTGTCTAATATTTATATGAATTATATAAACTGAATTGCAAAGTTAAAATTATTTATTTGAAGTGTATAAGTGAGCTATAGAACTTTAGACAGAATTAAAATTAAAATCTGAACTATTATCGATATACAAAAAAAAAAAAATTGTTTTGAAAATGTTTTTTTTCCAAATTCAATTGTTTTGCCAACACAAGCAGAAAGTTTTTTTGAATCATTCAAATCGGATGCTTAGTTCTCTCAAAACAGTCATTTTTTGTACATTTAGCGTATTTACCGTATATTCGAAACGGCTGGACCTGCCTCTGCCAAAAACTAATCAAATCGGGTGTTCCGTTCTCTCAAAAACTTGATTTCTATTTTCTGTACCTTTTGCTCCGTATCTTCGTAGCAGCTGGATCTACCTTTGCCTAATCAGCACATCTGCCTATCAATTGGAATCGAATGTTTTTTGAACCATTCAAATCGGTTGGTCCGTGCGCCCAAAAACGTGTAAGAAAAAATGCGGACATACAAAACACACACATCTGATCCCATTTTTTCTATGCCAAAATGTTCAGAACCCTTCAAAACGTAGAGATATACAAAATATTTTATTTTCTATTTTCGGCCCATTACTATAACTACCCTACGGGAAGTTAATAATTTGAATACAATGTGCGTGATGTCTTACTCCAACTATGAAACAACGTTGGACCGAATTAAACCTGTGTTATTGAAGTACGCTCTTATTTTTAGATTGTTGGACGATTACATTGCATTATTTGTAAAGAATCATGATGCATATAGTCAGTTGTAAATTTTTTTCATAGCAACGTTCGATGCGGCATCGAACCCGGGCCACTCACCTACGGGCAAGCTCTGTAAATATCTTGAATAAATTTGAAACTCATTTTAAAAAAAAATAGCTGATATATTGACAAATTAAAAATGGTTGAGATTCAATAGACAAATTGTTTTCTAACTGCAATTGTCAATGAGAACTTTTCAATCCATTTCAGTATAAAAGATACAGTACTATCTGTATCCGATCACGCGTTGCTATGTTATACATGTAAATAAATATCTAATCAAAAATGCAATTATATTACATCTAGTTGTTAAGAAAGAAAATAGCGCATCGTATCTTTTGTGATTGTTTGTTGAGCTGCTAAAAATTTTCCAGATATTGGCAAAATATAGAAAGCTTATAATTTGCTACGTTTTTTATATTTCTTCGGGTCAGCTAGTATATCCATATATATCTACATATATATAAAAATAAGTCGGGGTTTCCTTCCTGACGATATAACTCCAGAACGCACGAACCGATTTCGACAATATTGCATTCGTTGGAAAGGTCTCGGGCTCCGCAAGCTAAAAAAATTAGTGGTGCATGACATCGTCGCTTAATGCAAATTGCTGGAACTTCACGCCCCGTAATTAAAAATTCGAGTAATGACATTAGTGAGAATTATCAGAATTATGCTTGGTTAAGTCAACGAGCAATTCTTGCCGCAAAGAATAATGATGTACACGCACTGAATTTCACCATTCAATCAAAAATTGCTGGCGATTTGGTGACATACCAATGATTCCGACTGGTTTTCCGTTTGACTTCAAACGATTACAATTTCCAGTTCGCCTTGCGTTCGCAATGACGATTAACAAGTCGCAAGGCCAATCGCTTAGTGTTTGCGGGATAAATTTCAAATAGATTATTTAGAAAATCATTGTTTTTCACATGGGCAGTTATACGTTGCCTGTTCACGAGTTGAAAAAACATCCGCTTTGTTTGTGTTAACGTCAGACCAAAAAACAAAAAATGTGGTTTACCAAAGAGCACTTCAATGAAACGGATAATTTCAAGAAGTTCAACTAAAAAACACTTCATATTTGTAATCGAAATAAATTCATTACTATTGCATAATAAAATCAAATATTTCCTTTTCAAATATAAAACAAACAAAAAATTTCTTCATCTTTCTCACGAAACCATCTGGTGGCGAAACGGAGTTCGTCGGGTTTGCTAGTATATGTATATATATATATATATATATATATATATATATTATATATATTTGTATATATACATATATATCGTATGAATTCATAATAATGATACTTGTTCGCAAGAGTATCGGAATGAAACTCCTTGAATAAGATTTCTCAGGTAAGTAATTTTGATAAACATTAAATATATTTTTAATGTTATTTTATGTGTAATGCTTTACTATCTAGTTTGCGTGTTTTCTAAAGTTTAATGGATTACGATGATAATATACATACATAATTAGATAAATATTATATATGCCACAGTCAATACAATGTCATAATATTATGAAATTCTATTCATTTAGCCTGAATGCAAATGCTATTGATTATAGAAGTTTTGTGTTTCCGTAAATTTTCGTCTACCTTTTTGGGCGCATAGATCAAGCGATAAAAAAATATTCGATTCCTATTGATACGGAGACGTGCTGATTAATTTTTGGCTAAAGCAGGTCCAGTTCGGAGATACGAAGCAAAGAGTGCAGAAAATAAAAATCGTTTTTTTTTAGAGAACGAAGCATTCGATTTGAATGATCCAAGAAATTAATTCATAATGATGAGGAGAAGTGGTGATTGTTCTGGTGGAAGTGGTGGAAGTTTTTAACAAAAGCAGGCCCAGGCATTTCGGAGATACAAAACTAAATATGCAAAACTAGCAGTTTTTGAGAGAACTAAGCGTCCAATTTGAATGATTCAGAAAACTTTCTGCTTGTTTTGACGAAACAATTGCTTTTGGAAATTCCTTTTTTTTATTTTAATATTTAATTTTTTTTCCAAAAAATCGAAAATAATTCGGATTTTAATTTTAATTCTGGCTAAAGTTCTAAAGCTCACTTATATACTTTAAATAAATAATTTTAACATTGCAATTCAGTTTTGTATAATTCTTATAAATAGTAGACAATTTTACAATATTTATAATAATATATTGGAAAAAATTTAATATTCCTCGAATATTTACTTTGTTTCTATCCTAAACCACTGAACTCCTGTGAAAGTACAAAAAAATTAATCAGTTCTTCTTTTTGTCAATACAAGTTAAATGGATTTTGAATCATTCAAATCGCACGCTCCGTTATCCAAAAACTAAATTACTATTTTTGGCACTTATTACCTCGTATCTTCGAAACGGTTAGACCTGCCTTTGTCAAAAACTAACCAGCACGTCTCCCAATCAATGCGAATCGAATATATTTTGAATGTTGCAAGTCGGTTGATTCGTGTTCAGAAAATCGTCGACGCACACTCACACACTCACACACATACATACATTTTTTCTAAGGTGTGACAAAATGTTCAAAACTCTCTGAAATGTGAAGATATATAAAAAAAATATTTATAGGAAGGTGATAAGATACCATAATTTAGATACATTGCTATATAGGATTGTTATAAGCGCGAATTGTATTTTAAACTTATACGCATCAACAACGATGTAAATTAATTAATACCATAGTCCAGATGAATGTATAAATATGATAATTTACAAGTTTTATTCAGTAAAATGCCAAAAACGGTTAAATCAATTCTCTTGTATTGTTTATAGATATGCAGGACTTTGGTCAATTATCGAGCAAAACTGTAACGGAAGTGCTGATGCTGGAAATGAAGATGTCACCTGCAGCAAAAACATATTTGGTGTCGGGATACCCACGTTCTATGCGCGATGTTGTGGAATATTCGGACAAGGTAAATCAAACTAGGGAATGCAATACCGGTATACCGGTATAGCGAATTACCGGTAAACCGCCCGATTTTTTCGGCGTATTTTTACCGGTATTTATCCCAAAAATACCGGTATTTTCGGTATTTTTACATAAGCGCTATTTGATACATAATGCACTAAAGTTTATATTTCTCAGAACAAATTTATCTTTAAATTCCATAATCGCATAAACAGCTATATCTTCAAGTGATTCTATAAGATAAACAAATATCAAATATTATCTCAACTCGTCATTAAACTGAATATTTATTGCTTTACTAAGGGCTTCATATCGTGTTACAATAAATAGAATTGGACTAATAGATAATGATGCATGTTTCATCTTTTGTAAAAATGTAACGGTTTTTTAAGTGATATTCGCGCCAAAATATTTTATATTATACAGATTACCCATGCGTAATCTTTATTTTTTTCTAACTCTATACATAATAATTATGATAATTACTAAATATTTTTGCTTCTTATTACAATTATAAAATATTATTGTTCGAAAATGTTTCGAAGTTTGAAAATACTATAGAAGCATCACAATGTTTAAAATAACAATACTCCACAATTATAGTAGCTTATTATTTATCTCGACAAAGTATCCGATCTTAAATTAGTGTAAAAAAATTATTTTTTTAAAATATTAGAGATTATGCTAATTTAACACATCAGATATAGACAATACAGTTTATTATAATAATGTAGTATGATCTTTTATGAGTTTTTAGTCTTTCTTACTTATAAGTTTGTTTTTGGTGAAAAGTGCTCAATATACTCGATAGTGATAATGAATTAATTAAATTGGATATACTTTTGTTAAATTATTATTTAAAAAAATAAACTTATTGTTTTATTTTATTATTTTTATTGTTTAGTTGAATGTAGTTGTAGTTGTATATACATTTTTTTATATTTGTACTAGTAACTTTCAATTTTGGTTAAGTTCGTTTAAGATAAAAAAATACCGGTAATTTACCGGTATTCCGGTTTTAAAATGAAAAATTACCGAAATACCAGTATTGAAATTTTGCATCGGTATTGCATTCCCTAAATTAAACTAGTTGCATGCATGGAACTTAGAGAAAATTAGATTTTTTAGATTTTTCAAATCTTTGAAAAAAATGACTTATTTTAAAACTTTTTATATTTCGAAAATGTTTGAAAATTTTGAACTTTTTTTTAATGCAATCGCGCTTCGTTCGCTGCATAGAGACGAAATATCGAAGCGCATAAGCACCGCTTCGTAGTATAACGTATGCAAATTGTTAGTGTAATTTCTATAAAATATCTGATAAATTGAAAAGCATATGTCTAATAATCATTATTGACCTCCAAATAGCATTTTTTTTACTTTATTAATTAAATCTTCGAAACAACTTTGATAGGATTATTATATTATCAATACAAATAAAATGCTGCTTGAATTATTCAAATCGGATGCTCCGTTGCATGAAAAAAAACGGAATTACCATATTTGATACTTTTGGTTAGGCTAATCCGGGACGGGGTGGCTCTTCATGCTTCATAACTTAAATATAATTCAAAAGAACAAATACTATTTAGGAATGCAATGAAAAACAGTTTTTTTTAAAAAAAACTTTTTTTAATCAGAATTACTTACTTTTAAAACCTTATTATTCGATTATATGTTTGAAGCATACTCGTTGTATATACATTTTCAGATATTTCATTCGAAAAGTCAATTTGAACCTAGACTTTTTGAGAACCCGGTACAATACAGAACAAAAGTTCTAAATTTGAGATAATTAATGCTTTTAGAAAATCTCGGGACACTAGGTTGAAATCCGAGACTGTTCCAGATTTATGATCACATTAGTTATAAATGCACATCAGAAAGATGCAGTTATGATCACATTTTTGACATTTGTGGGTTTTACAGGTTAGGTTTTATATCTAAAATGCCTGACTGCATACCAAATGCATAGCATTTTGACAGTTTTTGCTACCATTTTATATGAAGAAAGCCGCGTAACATAGCGTTGCCATAATAACGCCATGTTACGGTTTATTTACCGGAGTATTGGTGCCAACTAAGTGCACTACCGGAAACCATCAATTGAAAAATTATTTTGTGTTTTTCAGGTAATAATAAACGATTTTTTGGCATCGATTGTTCTACATAATGTGGTCTGAGTCAATGTGAGTAGAATCACGTGAAATTTTTTTCGATATATTTTATGGTTACGCCAAAAAGTGAGTTTGAAAAAAGTGGCCACTTTGGCATATTTTCAATGATATCTCGGCCATAAGATGAGGTACAAAGTTAAAAATTGGTATATCGGTTTTTATCAAATAGACCTATAAAATGATTCTGTATGGCGCCCATAGCCTTTGTGTTTATCTAAAAAGTCTAAACAAAAGCCATAAGACCTGTTGAAACAGAATATTCATTTTCAATGTTTTGGAACTAAATTCTTTGCATATTCAGACTTTCTTTCATTGAAAAACACATTATTCATTGAATTGTAGCTTTCACTTTTGTGAAAAATTTTATCATTTAAAACACAGTTATTTTGATAATTTGGTTACAATTGATTATGATTCGTGTTTGTATATGAACACATAAGTGAAAATAACATGAGTTTTTCTAAATTATGCTAATGGGCTTTAAATATGTATTTTTATATGATCAAGAAACATGCTACTGACGAAGTAGCCAAAACAAATATCTTAAAAATTAAATATCTTAATTAATTATCGCTTTAATTTATCATTAGTTTGCTAAGAAGAAGTTGTACATTCAAAAAATTTCTACATTTCGATATCTACCTTGTCTCCATGAAATTGAATTCAACTCAATTTTCATTTTATTTACAACTGAATAATTATAGATAGCTTTACCAAATACAAAATTTATACAAAAATAATTATAAATATTTTAGTAAATGCTTAAGAACGTAGCAATCGAGAGTACCCGACTATATTCGGCAACGCGCGTTTACCCGGTGACGTCACTATCGCCCTGATCACAATCACAAAGAAAACTAGTGGGGCGCATGGCATCGTGCCTTAAGGCAAATTGCTGGAACTTCCCGTACCAATTTTTTTTGAAGATTAACATTTTTTAAAAAAAATTACTCTGAAAAATTAGATTTTTGAGAAACTATAAATTTTTGACAAAAATTTACTTTTTTTTAAAAAAAAGACCTTTTGAGTAAAAGTGTATTTTGAAATATGCCGCCGTCTAACGGATAAGCATTGGTACGGAACCCATAGGAATGTAAACAAAATGTATACTTATTGTTAAAATGTCTTAAAAATATTTGATAATTTGATGTGCATATGCCTAATGATCATTTTAGACCGCCAGATGGCATTTTTTTTACTTTTTTCACTAGATCTCCGAAGCCTTTATGAAAATTTGATCAGTTCTTCATCTAGTTAACTGTCCACATTATAGTTTAAAGTTGACAAACTTTAATTAACATGAAGTATTAATTAGATTGAAGCATTTTTTAATAATTTTTTATTTCTAACTTCAAAAGCAAAGCAATATTATTATATTAAAAATCAGTTAAAAATATAAATATATAAAAGCATGTATAAAATATTGATATAGTATTCACTTTCTTTTGTTAACTTACCGTAGGGTAAGTTATAGTAATCGCATAAAAATCGAAAATGAAAATTTTTATATTTCTTTACGTTTCAGAGGTTTCAAAATATTTTGGTATATGTACCTTACAATTAGAAAAAATGGATGTATGTGTGTGTGTGTGCGTGTATATGTGTGTGTTCGGATACAAATTTTCGTCGACGATTTCAAGAACACGGATGAAGCGATTTGAATAATTCAAAAAACATTCGATTCGTATTGATAAGGAGACGTGCTGATTAGTTTTTGGCAAAGGCAGGTCTAGCCGTTCCGAAGATATGGGGCAAAAAGTGCCAAAATTGGTAACTCAGTTTTTAAGAGAACGGAGTTTTTTTACTTGTATTAACAAGATGAACAACTGATCAAATTTTCATGGATGTAGGTCTAGCGGTTCCGGAGATATAGTAAAAAAAGTTAAAAAAAATGCCATTTGGCGGTCAAAAATGATCATTAGATATATGCACATCAAATTATCAGATATTTTATAGAGATTTTAACAATAAGTATAAATTTTGTTTACATTCCTATGGGTTCCGTACCAGTGTTTATCCGTTAGACGGCGACGCGGCGCTTACGCGCTTCGATATTTCGTCTCTATGCAGTTAAAGCAGTACGATTGCTTTGAAAAAAAATTCAGAATTTCCAAAATATTTCAAAATGAATTTTTCTTCAAAAAGTCTTTTTTTTAAAAAAAGTGAGTTTTTGTCAAAAATGCAAAGTCTCTCAAAAATCTAATTTTTTCAGAGTAAAAAAAAAATTTTGGTTTGGGAAGTTCCAGCAATTTGCCTTAAGGCACGATGCCATGCGCCCCACTAGTTTCATATGTTATTAGTTATATACAGCAACAGTGTATACATTTTTCCACTGAATCAGCACATACAGTAATCTAAGCTTACTACAACTAAAAGAACCCGCCTCATAAATAGGATGCGTTCTGATATTTAATCGCATTTCTATAATTAATATTCGACCAGTAACCATATCATATCATATATAAAGATTCAATAATATATATTGTATAATTTAAATATTATAAAGTATTATAATATAATATAACAATTGTATTTGAAATGAAATAAATATTTTTTTTATATAAAACCTACGTTATAAAAATATAACTAGCGCAGTCGGCAGATGACATAACTCAGGCATCTATTGAGGAAACCGTTGATTTCAATCATTTAGAGTTATAAACTAAAAAAAGTGAAAAATTGTGCAAAAAGTGTGAATCAACTGAATCAAAAGAAAATCCGTTATTCACGTAAAGAAGCAGAAGCCACCTCTTGGATGAGTGAGACAATTTAATTATTATTAAGAAGAAAATAAATTGATAGATCCCCTTACCTATCCTTAGAACCGAATCCTAAAAATAAGTAATACAATTTATATTTCGACAAAGATTTCCAAGATTTCCATAAAAGGAAATTACAAAACATTTCAATAAATAATTCCATGTACGAGAGTTAGTTTATGGAAAGTGGTAATGATTCTGAATTAGAAGGTTTAAAAGAAAATTTAAACAAAATGTCTTTACAAATCAATCAACAACGCCAACGTAATTGAATTTCATGCTTTCCAAATTAAATTACCAACCCAACCCAAAAACCCAAAAACGAAAATTTTAATAAAGTCCGGATCAACAAAGTCTTTTATCTGTCCAAAAATAGCAAAACAATATTTTAATAATTTTATTTATGAAGATTCATGTTCAATAAGAAGGAGTAGAAATTTTAAAATCATGTAAAAAATTCAAAGTATATTTCATAAATCATATGATAAATTAACAATTATAAATCAAGTAAAACATAAAATTCGCACAACAGATGAAATTCCAATTTATACAAAATCTTATCTAATCTAAAAATAATCTTAAAAAATAATCCAACACAGTAATTCACCGTGGTCCTCACCAATTTGGGTAGTTCTTAAAAAATTAGATGCATCAGGTAAAAAGAAATGGAGAATAGTTGTAGACTATCGAAAAATAAATGATAAAACCATTGATGATAAGTACTCTCTTCCAAACGTTTCCGACGTTTTAGATAAATTAGGCCATTGTAATTATTTTTCCACAATAGATTTAGCTTCAGGTTTTCACCAAATCGAAATGAATAAAACTTCTTTTTATTCGTCTGTTTAGTCTTATCGTATTATATTTATCTTCGATATTTTTGAACATAATTTTGATAATAGAAAAATATGGGTTTAATCTATTCATATATTTTTCTTTTCATGTTTTTATTTAATACTAATAAAAATGTTTTGAAGTCTGAATTTAAATTCTTAATTCGTGGTTTAATTATATAGGTATCTACGTAATGTATAAATGTGTGGTACTTTTCAATTAATTTAGCGTTTTCTAAATCAAATGGAAGAAGTCCAGCTGTACTCAATTCTTGCAATTGTATTTCATTGCTCTTTACTTGTAGAAGATATTGGAGAAGAATTACGTGAGTCAGCAACATTGTTCTCCTGTAAAATTTGTTGTGAATTAATTCGAGGTCTTTTCATATTTTGTTTATGAAATGTCAATTGTTTGTCTGCCTGTATGGTTTTGTTTAAATCATCTTGTACGTGTATTGTTTTAAAACGTGGTGCAAGTTTGTCGCGTTGATTGAGTTTTAAATATATACATTACTGTTTTGTTTATACTGTAATGAATAGTGTCGCGTTTCATTATGTGTAGATATCGTATCCTGTTTATTCTTTTGATTATTTTCAAACAATTTATCATACATTAACTGCGTTCGTTTCTTATGATCTTTTAAGTAATTTGTTAAAATTTCAAATTCAAATTTATTTCAAATGGTAATATGATAAATGACCAGAAATTATATCAAAAGATTCTAATTTTGTTACATAATGGATTGAGTTATTATAACCATAAATTGCATAAGTCATTAAATCTAAAATACTTGAATTTTTATTTTCTTGGTTCAATATTCTTAAATGTTCTAAGATTGTTGAATAAAATCTTTCTATAGGACCATTCAAATTTGGGTGCATGAGTCTAATATAATGAATGTTGATTTTGTGTATTTTTAAATATTCTTTTAAGGAGGAAGATTTTAAATCTGCACCATTATCCATAATTAATCATTATTATTTTTACTATCTTTTACTTAACATTTGTAATAATTGGGTATGCTTGAGCATATTTTCAAAAAGTATCAATTATCGCAACGAATTTTTGTTTATGAATTCTTAAAATATCAAAAAAAAAATCGCAAACTTTTGTTTTGGTGGATTTCTATCGTATTTCTGCGTAGCACAAATGGAACAGTTATTAATGTAGGTTGTTACATCGATATGTATTGTTGGCCAGTAGTACATTTCTTTAATTCGTATTTCGTTTTCGTTAATGCCACGGTGATTAGTTGAATCTTCGTGAAATGTTTTTATAATCGACTTTTGTTTACTCGTGCCAATTACGTGTTCTCTAATCTCGTTGCACATTACTAATTTAAAAGATGAATGCGTAAAAGTTGAAGATAAGATGTTTATGACATCGGTAATATATTCATTATTATCAATACACATTGCGAAACATTTATTACTCCCAGTAAATTATTTAAATAATTTTATTATTTCATTTTCTATATTTTTGCTGTTAACTTCGATTGTAGTTCTATTTTTATTGAATATCTTTTGTAGTTTTGGTTTCGTTGGATTCGTATTTACGATTTTAATTATTATTTGATTATCATAATAATTAATTGGTTTTGGCGAAATAGGAATATTTAAAATTGGATTTTCGTGGGATCGTTACGCTGCGGAAAGTTCTAGCATATTTGCCTTAAGGGTTTACACCACTGTAGCAGCCAAAAAACGTATGTTTTTGCCATTTTTTTTCGGGCGGAAGAAGAAGTAATAAAATCATGATATTAAAGATAGTTATTTATTGTGCTTTATAGTAATAAAATAAAATATAATTGTAAGAAAAAAATTAAAAACGTCAGTAGTCGGTAGCGTAAGCGGTCGTCGAGCCGCGTCGAGCCAAAAAACGTATGTTTTTGCCATTTTTTTTCGGGCGGAAGAAGAAGTAATAAAATCATGATATTAAAGATAGTTATTTATTGTGCTTTATAGTAATAAAATAAAATATAATTGTAAGAAAAAAATTAAAAACGTCAGTAGTCGGTAGCGTAAGCGGTCGTCGAGCCGCGTCAAATCCGCAGAACGCAAAATAACTACAACAACTTTAAGTTTTTCCATTCGAATTGCACTGATCATCTATTGGTTAAAAATGCTTTTACAGTTAATTTATACAATTAAATGTTCATATATTAGTATATTCAAGATCATACATGTTGTAACTTTGCTTTATAATGTTTTTTTGTTAATTGGAGCGTTGTCGGTTCGTACCAATTCGACGCGCAAGAAAAAAGCTCATAATTAACTTCCCGAAGGAGACGTTTATGTTTTTATCCAAAAATTCGATTCGCTAATTTTATGTTTTTTCGACGTTTCAAGCCATTCTGAATCGAATGAGACCAAATTTGGAAAAAGTATGTGTGTGTGTGTGAACAGATTTTTTGCCGTAAATCGAAGTTTTCTCAAAAACAGCTGGCCCAAATTCAAAAATTTAAAAGCCATTCGATGTATCTCGATGAGAACTAGCGTTTCTCAGTTTTGTGTGACGATCGGCAGAGCCGTTTCTTGTAAATCGCAGAAAAGTGAAAAGTTTTTCGTCCACGTTTTAGCGCGCAATTCTGAATCGATTTTGAAAATTCAAAAACCGTTCGATAGATATTGGTTGGGAATCGACCTGATTAGTTTTTGGTGAAGATCGGCCGGACCGTTTTCTTGTAATAAAGTGTTAAAAAATTTTTTCTCGATTTTTATGAATTTTTTCTAATGGTACCATAGTCTTATAGATCATACTAAAATATTACGGCCCTACGACAAGTCCGCAAACTTTGCAAAAATTAGTATCGTTTTTCTGACGTTTGACAAAATTAGAACTTTCATCGACGGTTGCTCAAAAACGCCTGAACCGATTTCAAACATTTAAAAGCCAATCGATGTATTTCGATGTGAATGATTTTTTCTCAGTTCTCTGAAGCGATCGGCTAAGCCGTTTTTTTGTAATTTGGAAAAAAGTGTTAAACTTTTCGTCCACATTTAAGCTCATACTACCGAACAGATTTAAAAAAATCAAAAACTGTTCGAAAGATATAAGTTTGGAATGATACTGATTAGTTTTAGGTGAATATCTAAGGATCCGTTTTCTTGTAATTAACTGTTGAAAAAAAATTTAAGCCGATTTTTATGGAACTATTTTTGGCGATATATATCATGGTCTTATAGAACTTACTGAAATATTACGCCCTTACGGCAAATAGTTTAATTTTAAATATTCATCAAAGTTTGAGAAGATGAGTAGTTTTTTTGACGCTTGTGAAAATTGAAATTAGACGATTTACTTGGTATAATGATAAAGTACTTGGTTTTAATGAACATACTAAACCATTAAAGTCCTACGGAAACGGGTTCAATTATAAAAATTATTGATTTGTAAAAATTTGCTTTTAGAAAATACCCTGAGTTAACGTGTTCGCTCGTTTTCAATTATGTGTAATAAATCCACTCGGAATACTTTTAATCACTCATAAAATAATTTATTTTTTATTGATTAAGTCGATTATTTATACATATCGGGAAGTTCATGTAACTTGCCTCAAGGCAAAACACCAATATCAAATAGTTAGTTATATTTTTATAACGTAGGTCTTATATAAAAAAAAATATTTCATTTCAAATACAATTGTTATATTATGTTATAATACTTTATAATATTTAAATTATACAATATATATTATTGTATCTTTATTATAGAATCTATTATTGTATATAATTAGAGAATCCCGATTAAATATCAGAACGCATCCTATTTATAAGGCGGCTTCTTTAAGTTGCAGTACACTTAGATTACAGTATGAGCTGATTCAGTGGAAAAATGTATAATACACTATTGCTGTATATATAAATCCTCCGGCCTTAGAAAAGTACTCTGAAGCTTAAAGTTAGTTATATTTTTATAACGTAGGTTTTGTATAAAAAAAATATTTATTTCAATTATACAATTTTTATATTATATTATAATACTTTATAATATTCGAAATATACAATATATTTAATATATTTATTTATGTATCTTAATATATGTGATACAATTACTGGATGAGTTTTAATTAGTGAATCCCATTTGAATGTCAAAACACTTCCTATTTATAGGGCGTCTTGTTTAGGTTGCATTACACATAGATTATAGTACGTGCTGATTCAGCGGATGATGTATATATGGTATTGCGTATATAAATCCTCCGGCCTTAGAGAAAAACTCTGGGGGTAAATGTTGGTGGTTCGGCGGCTGCTTCTTGTGGCGGCTGCTCTTCATGATTGATTTGCAGGAGTTTCTTTCTGCGTCTTTGAATCATACATTTTACTAGAATATAGGTAATAATGGTTATGATTAATATTGTAGTAATCGAGATATATGGAACGTTGTGGCTGGTAGTTGCATTTTTCATGTAGACGTTCTTTATTTTGTCTTGTTCTTCTTTTAATTTTGAGAGTTCTTCAACTTGAATGCTCTTGATTTGCAATGGCTCAGGTGTGGTGTCATTGGTGTAATTTAAGTTAAATCTTGGGATTAGGATTGGTTTTCCTTGTATCGAAGATTTTATATTTTGATAATATCTTCTGTTTATAGTAAATTTACAATTTTGTGGTAAATTTAAAATATAATTTCCTTTAATAAATTTTGATTCATGCTGTTCATCACAGTCAAAATCTATTTTTGAGTTGTTGATTAACAATAATATATAATGAGCGTCATTGATTTTTTCTATAATGTTGTGTGTTAGAGTTATGAGGGTTTGTTTACAACTTTGTAGGCGTTCGTCTTCCCAGTTTATTAGTTTTATTGTGCATTCATCATTGTTTTCAAAAATGTGATTCATTTTGCAAAAGTATAAATTTGAGACAAGTCTGCATTCGTCTTCTTCTTGAAATTGATAGTTCTTCGTTCCAAGTGTGAGGAAGGAATTTGGGGGGATGATTATTTTATTATCAGGATTTGGTATTGGGTATAATTTATAATGTTTGAACATTTCAGGTAGGGTTATTGGAAATTTTATAAGAAATACAATTTTTTCGCTTGAATAATAATATTGTACATTAAGTAACTCATAATATTTGTGAATATTGGTTTCATCCATGGAAAAAGGTAGTGTATTCTGTTTGTATAGATCTTTAATATTCTTGATCATATAAGTCAGGATTTCTAATTTGATAAAAGAATTGAACTAAGTTAACTCTTGCTAAATCTAGGGATATTTCTAAGTCGTTTAAAATATTGGTTAGTATGATTAAATTATAACTCATTTGTTCTAAAGTATCTTTGGCTAAGAAATATTCATTATGGCTAAAGCTACTATATTTGAGAACATCATTCATATCCTTGAGTTTCTTATTTAAAATTAATTCATTTTGCTTAATATTAGATATTGTATCGTTAAAATATTTGATTAACTTCTTATTAATAGTTATTTGTTTGTTCAAGGTGTTTGCTAATTTATTTTCATTACCTTGAAGTATTTTTATTGATTCGTCATATCTTTTACCATCTTCTGCATCTAAGTTTCCTGTAATTCCGTTTATTAAACTTCCTAAACCGTCTATTAAACTTCGTTTAATTCGTCTATTCGGTCTAATCGTATTATATTTGTCTTCGATGTTTTTGAACATTGTTTTGATAATAGAAAAATATGGATTTAATCTATTCATATATTCTTTATGTTTTTTTATTTAATACTAATAAAAATGTATTAAAATCTGAATTCAAATTATTAATTTGTGATTTGGTCGGTATCTACGTAATGTATAAATGTGTGATATTTCTCAATTAATTTTGCGTTTCCTAATTCAAATGGAAGAAGTCCAGCTGTGTTTAGATCTTGCAATTCTATTTTATTGCTGTTTACTTGTAGAAGGAATTGGAGAAGAATTACGTGAGTCAGCAACATCTTTGTCCTGTAAAATTTGTTGCGTATTAGTTCTCGGTCTTTTCATATCTTGTTTATGAAATGTTAATTGTTTATCCGTCAGTAAAGTTTTGTTTAAATCATCTTGGACGTGTATTGTTTTGAAACGTGGTGCTAGTTTGTCGCGTGTATTTATTTTTAAATATGCATTACTGTTTTGTTTATATTGCAATGGATCGTGTCGTCTTTCATTATGTTTAGATATCGTGTGTTGTTTATTCTTTTGATTATTTTCAAATAATTTGTCATACATTAATTGCGTTCGTTTCTTATGATCATTTAAGTAATTTGTTAAAATTTCATATTCTAAATCTATTTCAAATGGTGATCTTGTTAATAGATGACCAGAAATTATATCAAAAGGTTTTAATTTTGTTACAGAATGAATTGAATTATTGTATCCATAAATTGCATAAATCATTAAATCTAAAATGCTTGAATTTTTATTTTCTTGATTTAATATTCTTAAATGTTCTAAGATTGTTGAATGGAATCTTTCTATAGAACCGTTTGAATTTGGATGCATGGGTGTAATATAATGAATATTGATTTTGTGAATTTTTAAATATTCTTGTAAGGAAGAAGATTTTAAATCTGTACCATTATGCATAATTATTGTATCTGGTACTCCATGATGTGAAATAAAAATCATTATTACTCTTATAATATTTTGTGTAACGTTTGTAACTATCGGATACGCTTGTGCATATTTTGAAAAAGTATCGATTATTGTAACGAATTTTTGTTTACGGATTGTTAAAATATCCATATGTAATATTTGAAAAGTTATATTTTGTTTAGGCGGGTTTCTATCGTATTTTTGTGTAGCACATATTGAACAATTATTAATGTAAGTTGTTACATCAATATGTATTGTTGGCCAGTAGTACTTTTCTTTAATACGTATTTCATTTTCATTAATGCCTCTGTGATTAGTTTAATTTTCGTGAAAATTCTTTATAATCGACTTTTGTTTATTTGTGTCAATTACGTCTTCTCTAATCTCGTTGCATATTACTAATTTAAAAGATGAATGTGTGAAAGTTGAAGTTAAGATTTTTATGATATCGGTAATATATTCATTATTATCAATATACATATATATATCATTGCAAAAGATTTATTACTTGTGGTAAATTCTTTAAATAATTTTATTATATCTTTTTCTAAATTTTTGCTGTTAACTTCCACTGTAGTTCTGTTTTTGTTAAATATTTTTTGTAATTTCGGTTTTGTCGGATTTGTATTTACGATTTTAATTATTATTTGGTTATTATAATAATTAATTGGTTTTGGTGAAATAGGTATATTTAAAATTGGATCTTCGCGTGATGTATGGATTGTAACGTCATCATTTTCATTGACTTCGTTATCTCCTAACACTTCATTTATTATCGAATCTAATTCGTCGATATCTGGTAATTCATTTTCTAAAAAATCGTTTATTGTTTCGTAAAACTTTGGGCATGATCAATTAGTCAACATTTTTGTTTGATCTGGTGAAAATTTCAATGAATCTCTTTTTTTTTCTATATTTATAATTTTTGAAATTTGAAATTAGTGGATTACTGTGTTGGATTATTTGTTGTTCTAACATATCGTTTATCTGTTTTTTCACTTCTTCGCGATGTACATGAGGATATCGATAAGATTTTGTATATATTGGAATTTCATCTGTTGTACGAATTTTATGTTTTACTTGATTTGTAAAGGTTAATTTATCATTTGGTTTATGAAATATATCTTTGAATTTTCTACATAATTTTAAAATTTTATTCTTTCTTCGTTGTTCATGTGATTTGTTCGAATTAAATTTTCTATATCGGAATAATTTATTTTATTGTCGATTTCTTTAGTATAAAAGTTATGTAGTTCAATTTGATTTGTTAATTCTACATCGATTGGTTTTGTTAAAGTTAGATTTATTTCATTATCATTTAAATTATGTATTTCGACGATGGCTTCAAAATTTTGTGATAGTGTAATTGTTTCTGGGATAAAACAATTAGGAAAATATTGTTGTTTTACTAAAATTTCTCCTTCTTTGATATTTACTGGAATTTTATATTTTTTAATACACTTATTAGGAATATTTTGGTCAAAAATTATTTTTTCTGGGCTTTTTAGATAATGTAACTTTAAATTTACGTTTGGTAATATTAGTAATTCGTTGTTTAAATCTTTCATTGCTTTTAATTTTCTTAAATTGTCTATTCCTAATAAACCATTAAATGTTTCATGAAAACTGAATAAATGAAAAGAAAGATATTCATTAGCTTTGAATTCTTTAAATGCAGGAATTTTACAAGCAAATTTTTCTTTGTAGGATGCAAGTGCTGTTCTTATTGTACATACATCTTCGTAAATAAAATTATTAAAATATTGTTTTGCTAAATTTGGACATATAAAAGATTTTGTTGATCCGGAGTCTATTAATATTTTCATTTTAGGATTTTCAATACTTATGTAAGGTAATTCGTTTTCGAAAGCATGAAATTCAATTACGTTGGCGTTATTGATTGGTCGATAAAATAAAAATTTTCGTTTTGTTCGTTTTGTTCGTTTTGTTCGTTTTCTGTGTTTATTGAAGATTGTTCGTCATTTGTGTCTTCTATATTGAAAAATCTATTTTGTCTGTCAGGAGTTCTTCTAGTAGAGGAACTACTAATAGTTGAAACACCACTCATCGGTTCCCAGTCAGTACGTTGTATTGGTCTCGGATATTGCTGATTAACGTTATTATTTCTGTTATTTGGATTTTGTTGTTGTTGTAAATTATTAATAAAATTTCGTTGATTGAATTGAGATGGATGACTTCCATTAGAATGATAATTATTATGTTGTTGTCTATTTTGATTTGAGTTATTTCTAGGAAAATTTCGATTTTGGTTTTGATTTTGATTTCGATTTTGGTTTCGATTTTGATTTTGGTTTCGATTTTGATTTTGGTTTTGTTGAGAAAAATTATTATTATTTCTATTGTGTTGTTTGAAATGCTTGTTATTATTTTGCATTGGGTTTTGAAAATTGAAATTATTACTTCTGATATGATTTATATTATCATCTTTTGAAATTATTCGTAGAGCTTCGCTTAAAGAACAAACTTCGCGGCTTCTTAATATTGTACTATATGGTTGTTTTACGTGAGCTATGAAAACTGCTAAAGCACTTTTTTGGAATCTATCGCATCTGTCATTTAAGATATCTGGATTTGTCATGTGAAGGCATGAGTAACTATTAAAAATACTTATTAGCTGTTCAAACCTTTCGTAAAATTCATATACCGTTTCATTTGGTCCTTGACGCATATTGTGTAGATCGAAACATATAGATGTATCATCTCGTTGGTCATTGAATTTAGTGATTAAAACTGTTATTACGTCGTCTATTTCTCTTGCATTCGCAATTTCTACCGCTAGTTTTGCTTAATACATAACATCATAGAAAAAATCAATGATCCTCACTATATATTATTATTAATCAACAATTCAAAAATAGTTTTTGATTGTAATGAACAACAAGAATCAAAATTTATCAAAGGCAATTATACTCTGAATTTACCACATGATTGTAAATTCATTATGAACGGAAGATATTACCAAAATATAAAATCGTCAATACAAGGAAAACCAATTTTAATTCAAAGATTTAAATTAAATTACACCAACGACACAACATCTGAGCCATTACTGATCAAGAGCATTCAAGTCGAAGAACTTTCAAGAATAAAAGAAGAACAAGACCAAATAAAGAACGTCTATATGAAGAATGCAATTATCAATCATAATCATTGTTACTTATATTTTAGTGAAATGTATAATTCAAAGACGAAGAAAGAAGCTCCTAGAAATCAAACATGAAGAGGAACCTCCTCAAGAAGCAGCCGCCAAATCACCAACTTTAAGCTTCAGAGTACTTTTCTAAGGCCGGAGGATTTATATATATACAGCAATAGTGTATTATACATTTTTCCACTGAATCAGCTCATACTGTAATCTGAGTGTACTGCAACTTAAAGAAGCCGCCTTATAAATAGGATGCGTTCTGATATTTAATCGAAATTCTCTAATTAATATTCAACCAGTAACCATATCATATCATATATAAAGATACAATAATATATATTGTATAATTTAAATATTATAAAGTATTATAACATAATATAGCAATTGTTTTTGAAATGAAATCAATATTTTTTTTTATAAAACCTACGTTATAAAAATATAACTAATTATGAGCTTTTTCCCATGCGCGTCGGGCTGCCACGAACCGACACAGCTCCAACATATTAACAAAGAACATTATAAAGCAAAATTACAATCATCTTGAAAGTATTAATATATGTTATTATTGAACATTTATATTGTATAAATAAGCCATTAAAGCATTTTTAACCAATCGATGATCAGTGCAATTTGAATGGAAAAAAATAAAATTGCTGTAGTTATTTTGCGTGCCGCGGATTTGACGCGGCTCGCCGAAATGGCTGTGGTACCGCCGCTTTTAATTTTTTTTTACAATTATATTTTATTTTATTACTTTAGAGTACAATAAATATTTATCTTTAATATCATAATATTATTACTTTTTCTTCCGCCCGAAAAAAATGGCAAAATCATACGTTTTTTGGCTGCTACCCCTTAAGGCAAATATGCTAGAACTTCCCGCAGCGTAACGAAATGTTCGAGGAGTATTAAATGTTTTCAAATAGATTATTATAATGTTACATTATCTAATATTTATTTATAAGAATTGTATAAACTGAATTACAAAGTTAAAATTATTTATTTAAAGTATGTAAGTGAGCTTTAGAACTTCAGCTAGAATTAAAATTATAATTAAAATTATTTTTGATATACAAAAAAATTTTTTTGAAAAAAGAAATTTTGAAAAAAAATTTGTGACAAATAATTTTTTTAAAGCAATTATTTTGTCAAAACAAGCAGAAAGTTTTTTAAATCATTCAAATTGGATTTTTGCACATTTAGCGTATTATTTTCTGTATTTCCGAAACGGCTGGACCTGCTTGTGCCAAAAACTAATCACCACTTCTTCTCATTATTACGAATTTTGCATTCTTTTCTTCCTATGTCGGCAACGGCTCAACCGACCTTTTCCAAAAACTAATCAACACTAACTCCCATCGGTAGGAATCGAATACCTCTGAAACATGAAGATATGCAAACATTTTCATTTTAGGTTTTTCGACGGTTACAATAACTTACTCTGCAGGATGTTAAAAATATTATAAATTTTCAGATTTGACAAAAAACACAGTGCGCCTTTGTATCTTATTTATTTATTTGAAACAATTAATGTACTATCTCATATATTCAAAATTAATATTTTTGGTGATATTATCAAATTTATAAAAAAAATATAATGATAGGGTAGAGCAGGGCTAAAAGCTCCTCAGATAAAAAGGTCTACCACCGAATTGTTTTTTAACAACAATTCATAATCATCTTGATTCTGGCGGCTTACTTGATTCTATCTGGAAAATAACGGCGATGTTATAAAATCCATAACAAAAGTATTTTCTTTCGTTGTTTGTTTTTACGGCCGTGCGCATTGTTGCTTAGTTTACGTATTATAATTTCCAAGTCTACGTTATTGAATTGTTTTATAAGATGTACTGTTAATTTTTAATTAGATTAAAAAGTTTTTTAAATAACCTGCATAGAAGCTTGCACGTGAATGTGGTAAAAAGAATCAACACCCCTTTATAGCGGCAAAGATGTATTGTAAACAATGAATAATAGTATATAAAAAAATAAGTTAAGAAAAATTACAAGAGATAAATTAAATAAATGATTATTCTAATTCTGCTGATAAATATTTCTGACGAAATACAAGATCAAGGTAACCTACAATGTAAAAAATGCACCCACGAAATTTATATTTTGCATTGGTTGAATAATGCAGCTATTATTTTGTAAATATCATTTAATATTATTTAATAATAATTTAACTATCTACCCGTCCCATATGACCCATAATGAGGTAAAAAAGACCAGGTGACAATTGAAAACCAGCAAAAAATAAACACATTTCTACAATGACGAATTAGCTGGGAGTTCTACTGAACAAAGTCAGATAGTTGTCTGTTTGATATATGTTATGTATGTCCATATTATTGGTTTAGTTTGCACAATAAAATTGCTCAATGTCAAATTGGACCTTTGTGTCCCGCCCTACACTGTACATCAACTTACTAGTTTTATTGATAACTAGCTGTACCCATTCACGCTTTGCCATGATTTAGTTTAAAATAAAAAGTTGAACAAAGATGTGTATTTGTTAACTTCCCGTAGGGTAAGTTATAGTAATCGTCCAAAAATCGAAATCAAAAATTTTTACATTTCTCGACGTTTTGAAGGTTTCTGAACATTTTGGCATACCTCAGAAAAAATGGATGTGTGTGTGTGTGTGTGTGTGTTTTGTATGTCCGCGTTTTTTCGTCCACGTTTTCGGGCGCACGGATCAACCGATTTGAATGGTTTAAAAAACATTCGATTCCTATTGATAGGGAGATGTGCTGATTAGTTTTTGGCAAAGGCAGGTCCAGCCGTTACGGAGATATGGAGCAAAGAGTGCAAAAAATAGAAAGCGAGTTTTTGAGAGAACGGATCAACCGATTTGAATGGTTTAAAAAACATTCGATTCCTATTGATAGGGAGATGTGCTGATTAGTTTTTGGCAAAGGTAGGCCCAGAGGTTTCGGAGATACAGAGCTAAATTTAAAAAAAATGGCTGTTTTTGAGAGACCTAAGCGTCCGATTTAAATGATTCAAAGAACTTTCTGCTTTTTTCAACAAAATAATTGATTTTGGAAAAAAAAAATTTTTGTTTCTAATTTTTTTTTCAAAAATTTTTTTTTGTAATTTTGGATTAAAAATTCAAAAAATCACCCAAGCTAAGCACAGTCTAAGCGCCACTCTGGTACAAATGTTTACCCAAGTGCGTTTAGACTGTTTGTGTACTGGAGCACTTTTCCAATTTTGTGAAAATTATTGAAAAATGTGAAAATGCCGCCAAGATGAGCACAGTATAAGTGAAAATGTCGCACAGAATTATTTGCAAATGCGTTTAGACTGTGACTATGCCGGAGCACTTTTTCAATTTTGTGTAAATTTGGCAACTATTTTTTTTTTTTGAATTTGATTCGAAATGAAATGACGATTGTTAATGTTCTGGAGATGATAAATTGATTTATTTATAATTAACTTTCCATAGGGTAAGTAATCGCAAAAAAATCGAAAATGAAAATTTTTATATATCTTTTACGTTTCAGAGGTTTCTGAATATGTTGGCATACCTTGGAGAAAATTGATGTATGTGTGTGTGTGTGTGCGTGCATGTGTGTGTGTTCGGATACAAATTTTCGTCGGGAACACGGATTTCGGGAACACGGACGAAGCAATTTGAATAATTCAAAAAATATTCTAGCCGTTCCGAAGATATGGGGCAAAAAGGGCCAAAAACGGTAACTCAGTTTTTAAGAGATTTGTATAGTTCAAAAAACATTTTATTTGTATTAACAAGATGAAGATTTGATCAAATTTTCATGAAGATAGGTCTAGCGGTTTCAGAGATCTAGTAAAAAAAACTAAAAAAAATAACATTTGGCGGTCAACAATAATCATTAGACATTAGACATATGCATATCAAATTATCAGATATTTTATTGAGATTTTAACAATAAGTATAAGTTTGTTTACATTCCTATAGGTTCCGTACCAATGTTTTTCCGTTAGACAGCGACGCGGCGCTTACGCGCTTTATATTTTGTCTCTATGCTGTTAAAGCAGTACGATTGCTTTGAAAAAAAGTTCAGATCTTCCAAAATATATCAAAATGAAGATAACATTTTTCCAAAAAAAATTTTTATAAAAAAAATTGTTTAAATTTTTTTTTTAAAAAAAATTTTTTTTCAAAAAAGTAATTTTTTGTCCAATTTCAAATTTCTAAAAAATCTTATTTTTTCGAAGTAAAATTTTTTGCAAAAATGTTAATCGTTTTTAAAAAAATAATAATTTTTGGTACGGGAAGTTCCAGAAATTTGCCTTAAGGCACGATGCCTTAATTGCCTTAAGACAGAATTCCACTTACAGCTAGTTACATTTAGTTTAACATTACTACTATCTGTTCAACAATTTACCTATTCAACAATTTGTCTACAAATTTACTTAAAAACTTGTTAATCAATCTACCATTTTACATATCCTCCAATTTACCTGACCACCAGCTATCCAACAAATTACCTTTTCGCCAATTTACTTGTCTACCAATTCACCTGTCATTCAATTTACCTATCTACCAATTTACCTATAGACCTGTATATCAATACACGATTTTACCTGTCAACTAATTTCTGTTTTCCAATTTACCTGTCATCCCGTTCTAAATGTCTACCAATTAACCCGTTCAATAATTTACCTGTTGAACAATTAACCTGTTTATCAATTTGTCTACTAATTTAGTTATCAACCTGTTTATCAATCTACCATTTTACCAGCCTACAAATTAACCTGTCATCCCGTTCTACATGTCTACCAATTAACCTGTTAACGTGTTTTTTCGTCTGCATATTTATCTATCTATCAGTTCTTCTCTCTACCATTTTACATATATTCCAATTTACCTGTCCACCAGTTTACCTTTATAAACTCTCTAATTAACCTTATTTATCTACGTATTATAAAAAAAATAAAGCTCGAATTGATTCTACGTTTTAGTTAGAAACTTTTGTATGTGAAAAAGAAAAGGTCTGTTTTTAGGGTTTTCCCGGCAATTATTCGATTTTTTCTCGCCGTAAGAACCATCCTTGGGCTTAAACGAACATTTTAAAAAAGAATTGGTCAAATTGGTTTAGGCGTTGTTGAGTTATGCGCTTACCAACACATTTTGCGATCCATTTTTATATATAAGATTCCAATCCCTTAACACACATTAATACCATATTCAAAAGACAATATCCAATCACATATAAAAGTATACAATTACCATAATGCATAAAATATAATATTACGTCTAATATGCCGGATAAAAGTTAATGATGAATGTAATCAAAATTGTAAGCTCGTCCTGTTGTCCTTGTCACTGTTTTATATTTAATACAAATCAGATTAAACATAGTGATCAAGAAAGTCAATCATTTTGATAATAGGATGACAATTTTCCATTACAGAATTAGTTTGATTTGTTATATTGATATATTCTGAATAAAATATATATCATATCATTTTCGTTTTTTTGTGCGATTACTACCACTTACCCTACGGGAAGTTAAAAAGTAAACTAGTGATTCATAGCATCCCGTACCAAAAACTAGATTTTTTAATAAAAAAGCTTAAAATTTTTGAGAAACAAATAGATTTTTGAGAACTGAACTTTTTTATAAGATTCGACTTTTTGAACATTTTTATTCATAACTTTTTAAACTTTATTAAAAGCAATCTCGCTGCATTAGCGGATGACCCGTGTTCTCAAAATCGTGAACGAAAAATTGTTTCTGCATTTACACACACATACATACATACATGCATATATACATACACACACATACATCAATTTTCATAAGGTATACCAGAAAGTTTTGAAACGAAAAAATATATAAAAAAAATATTTACGATTTTTTTGCGATTACTATAACTTACCCTACGGGAAGTTAAAATTAGTAAAACACATTCGCAAATGACAGTTGTAAAAATCAATTTACTTACAATTTATATTTAAATGCTGTTGAAAAGTTAAAATTCTACGTGAGCATTGTAATGTCAGCATTATTGTTGCCTGATAGCCATTGATGGTTTATGCACAAAATTAAATTAATAGATTAAATATTTTCATCAATAATATAAACCAATTTTTAAACAAACAGATTCTCCAAGATAATGGAATATAAAAAAATAATAAAACATAGATTACTTAATTTTCTCATTCAAAAAATTGACAATTATCAATATAATTTTATGCTGCCATCAAATACAGTAGCAATATCTATTGACTTAAAGGAAGCTTCTAAGCTTCTAATACAGTGGATAACAATATATTAATCATTAAACTAATAGAGCTGGGATTAGAAGATTTGTCACTTCATTCACGTCATTTTGAAGAGTGTCCATAACCTGGACCTGCCATCCCAAAAATATAATCAGTTTTTTATCTTGCCAATACAAGTAAAATGTTTTTTGAGTTATTAAAATCGGACGCTCCGTTTTCTTAAAAACTGAGTTACCGTTTTTGTCACTTTTTGCCCCGTATCTTGAAATGGCTAGACCTCGAATTGTTTTTTGAATTATTCAAATCGAAATTTTGTATCGACGAAAATTTGTATCCGCATACACACACATACACCCAAGTAAATTATATATTGAGCTTCCGATTGATATCAAGATGACCAGTAATGACAATAATTTGAAAAGAAAAACTAGTGGGGTGCATGGCATCGTGCCTTAAGGCAAATTGCTGGAACTTCCCATACCGCAATTAAAAATATTAGTACGGAATCCAAAAAAAATTACACAAAATGTGTACACATTATGAAAGACTCTATAAAATATCTGATAATTTGATGGGCATAAGTTGAATAAAAAATTTTAACCATCAAATGACATTTATTTAACTTATTTTTATTGAGAGTTTATAACCGCTGGACCTGCCTTCCCAAATATTTAATCAGATCTTTATCTCGTTCAATACAAGTAAAATGTTTTTTGAGTTATTAACATCGGACGCTCCTTTCTCTTAAAAACTGAGTTACCGTTTTTGGCACTTTTTGCCCCGTATCTTTGGAACGACTAAACCTGCCATCGCCAAAAACTAATCCGCGCGTATTCTTATCAATACGAATCGACTGTTTTTTTAATTATTCAAATCGGTTGATCTGTGTTCCCGAAATCGTCGACGAAAATTTGTATCCGCACACACACATCCATCCATTATTTATAAGGTATGCCAAAATGTTCAGAAACCTCTGAAACGTAAAGATATATACAATTTTCATTTTCGATTTTTTTGTGGTTACTATAACTTACCCTACGGTTAAAAAATGAACAAGGCAGTAAGTTAGTCATATTATAAATACTAAAATTGCATATAGATTGTTTTTTAAACTTATGCATGTCATATTAATAAGAAAAATGTAATTTAGAATTTATAATTACCAAAAACACAACTAATAATGTATGCAATAGATTGGATATATATATATATATATATATATTATATATTTAAAAACTGAGGCATTCCGTTTAATTTATTACACTAATCCTAACGTGAGTGAAACCTATTAATTCGCGTCAACTGATAAACAGAAGTTCGTTTCTTGAAGTACGATCTAGTATTTGCTTTTATAATTACTTGGTACGATAAGTAATTATTTCAGCACTCATTATGCAATTAAAATTCTTTTTAACAAATAAACCATTTTTTCATATAATTCAAGTCATATAATTGTACACACAACAATGTAGTCGGCAATAGCATAATTTGCAGTAGAAGTTTTGTCAATGTAGACGACAGAGGTTAAAGAACTTACTTGGAGCTTGATGGATGATGAAAAGAAATGAAAAAAGTAAAAGTAAACGTGGCTAAAAATATAGGGTGTATAACTCTCGTGTGTCAGTCAACTAATAATGTATACAACAGGAAATAATATATAGTGCTTGAATATTTCGTACAGAAAAAAAGTTCAAGTTAAAACATAACTAGTGGGGTGTATGCCATCGTGCCTTAAGGCAAATTGCTGGAACTTTCTGTACCGTAACGAAATGTTCGAGGAATATTGAATGTTTTCAAATAGATTATTATAAATATTGTAACATTGTATAATATTTATAAGAATTATATAAACTGAATTGCAAAGTTGAAATTATTTGTTTAAAGTATATAAGAACATTAGTCAGAATTTATTTATTTCACAAAAAAAATTATTTTCAAAAAAATAATTATTACAAAATTTTGAAACAATTTTTTTTTTTCTAAATCAATTTTTTTGTTAAAACAAGCTAAAAGTTCTTTGAATAGTTTAAATCGGACGCTTAGTCCTCTCAAAAAACTGTCATTTTTTGCACATTTAGCTCTGTATCTTCGAAATGGCTGGGCCTGCCTTTACCAAAAACTAATAACCACTTTCCCCAATCATTGCTAATTGAATGTTTCTAGATCATTCAAATCGGACAATTCAAACCGTTCTCTCAAAAACTCGATTTCTATTTTCCGCACTCTTTGCTGTTTATCTCCGTAACTGCTGGACCTGCTTCTGCCAAAAACTAATCAGCATATCTCCTTATCAATAGGAATCGAATGCTTTTTGAACCATTCAATTCGGTTGATCCGTGCGCCCGAAAACGTGAAAGAAAAAATGCGGACACACAAAACGCACACACATTCATTTTTTCTGAGGTATGCCAAAACGTTCAGAAACCTTCATAATGTCAAGAAATGCAAAAAATTTTCAATTTAGATTTTGAACGATTACAATAACTTACCCTAAGGGAAGTTAAAAAGTAAAAGCTATCATTATAATAAAATTCAAATCTAAAGTTACTAGATAAAAGAGTCATTTTGCTTTAAGATAGAATTTGATTTTTGATATTTCATTTTGAAAATAAAGTTTTGTTATTTAGTCAAACAGATACAAAATATACATGTATGTAAAATATTAAGTTATAGTCGGATTCAAAGGGTCCAATTAAACTTTTACCAATTATTCTCTCGCAAACCAAACTAATTTCATCAAACCAATACCCATGGGGTAGAGGGCTCAAAGTTCCGTGGGTAAAAATGTCCACCACCGATTTCTCAAAAACAAGAAAAGCTAAG
>NW_020538040.1:125968118-125991876 GCF_003426905.1 Ctenocephalides felis
TCCAAACTATGTATTGTGTATTGCCGAATCAGCTTGACTCAGCTGATGAGATAAGCGACAAGCGGTGTCGGCAAGATAAAGCGATTGTTTATATATTATGTGTGACAGCCAGCTAATACAAGGGTTCATTTACAAAAGTTATTATTCGTTTACGTGCCTCGTTCCTACTTCGAATTCACTATCATAATTTTTAAACATAATATACAATCGATGAGATATAATTCTTTATTTATTATACATAAATCATTTTACATAAGTAAGAACGGCAGTTGTTTAAATTGCGTGTCACTGACAACAATTTGAGAATTTTGCGAAGAGGTATTGTTATAATTAGTTAATATAAATAACTATAGTAGAAACCACCACGTAATGAATCATATTCTCAATTGTAATTGCATTCAACATAGAATAGTCAACATTGTAATAATCTTTTATCGATGAATTGCACACATCGCAGTAATTCCCGAGAAATCCGAACGGGTAATAACTTGACTTGCACTCACACATATACAAAAAACTCTATTGATCATATTCAAAATCAGGGAATTCCCTTAAACTAAATAAAATGTTATATAAAGCCGAAATGTAACTTTAGTAGTGCAGTTGTGTAAATTTCGTGTAGATAACATCTTAAGTTGCGGAAAATAAATGTTTATATGAAGAATAGTGTGTTAATATTGTGTAAATTTGTTGTTTATTTGAACCTATGATATTTATAAGTGAGTATATAACCAAGTTAATTAAGTTGGTGTTATTAAAAAATATTACAATAATACTTCACCCGTGTGTGTGTTAAAAAAAACTCCAGTCTAAACAAAAAATAAAAGATGAAATACTTTTTTTTGAAAAAACAGGAATAAAAGACGAACCTACAAATATGTATAATTTCTTAATTACAATTGTACCAACAAGTGTAGAATCGGAAAGACGAAAGAGCTTGATGATCAAACAATTGATTGTTTATGTTTCTTAAGAGCATATTTTATTAAGCAAAACATTAGCCATGAATTATTAATTTATTCTTTTCTAAATATATTAATAAATTAATTCTTATTATAAATGTAGAATGTAAAATGTACATAGAAAATATATATTTTTTTACTGACACTTTTTGTTTCTATCTACTTCTACTCCTATGTAATAAATAAATAATATGTACTCATTTCAGCACAATATTTGTTTAGATTTCATATATTATTTGTTATATGTCAATATAACAACTGAATAAGTAAAAATATACATTTAATTTTTCATCGACAATACCGGTATTAAAACCGGGATCCCGGAATTTTCATTTTTCAATATCGAATACCGGTATTCAATTTTTGTACGGTATTGAGCCCTAGGTGTATAGTTAGTTACCTTATAAATAAACTGCAACCGCATTGATTAAATAATGTAGATATATTCCCTAAAACCTCTTTAAAAATGAAATTAAAATTTTGGACCTTGTTTCCACCACCAGATGGGCAAATTTTTAATAAGAGTCTGATAGTTGTTCGTTTGATAAGTGTTATTTATTGTGTTAAGTTGGTTTCGGTTCTCCACTCTATATTTGCTAAAAATCAATTTGAGCTTTGTGCACCTCCCAACAATAATACTAATAAATTTAAAAATATATATGACTGAATGATTTAATCTAAAATAAAGCCGAATTTTCTTTTTAAATTAATTATTACATTAAAATATGCAGTCTAGTAAACAATAGTACAAATGCTTATGATTAATAATGAAAAGGCATTCGTAGAATAATACTAATAACATTTTTTCAAACGATATTGCTCTAGCTCTAGATAATTCAATGCAGTTATGCATACCATGGAATTACTACGTATGAAGATATAACTTTCCTATCTAAAATACAATCTACAGAACTGTCTTAAGTGCCATAGAAACAAATCGATACAAATTACAACTCTTTTGTTTCTTGTATTTGCATGTTATGCAGCTCATTCACTGTGATATATATTACTAGGATACACTTTAAACATTGAGAAGTAGAGTACGTTCTATTTCTACCTACCTACGTGATAATTAAATGTGGGCGGTTTATAAGTTAGCATCCCAAATAGTATTATATATGTCTACATGTATACGAGTATATAAATAAAGATATACGCAGATAAATTAATTTCATTGTTTTATTAATTGATAGATCAATAATCATTTAAGGAAAATTGCTAGAGTTTTATTCGCAAATAATTTAAAATATTTTATGGCAAATCATATCTCGTTATTATGCCTTTTCAAAACTTTTTGTGACAAATTATAAATTACTTGTAGATTTTAATCAAATACATTGATTATATACATATGTATACATATTGAAGTATGATACGAGTCAAGAACTACAAGCTTTGAGACAAAATCTCATGTGCACTCCTAACATCAAGCAGTGGTGTCAAAAGTTTGGACTTTATTTAATATTGGATATGTTTTCAAGTAAAAATAGCTGCTAAAGGCATTGCTGCAATATTTTCACGTTACTGTTAGAAATATCGAAATAAATGTACGACTTTTGGGTTAACTTTTCATAGCGTTCGTTAATAAATCTCAAATAGCTGTAAGTGAATTTTGTCTTAAGGCAATTAAGGCATCGTGCCTTATGGCAAATTTCTGGAACTTCCCGTACCAAAAATTATTATTTTTTTAAAACGATTAACATTTTTGAAAAAAATTTACTTCGAAAAAATAAGATTTTTGACAAACAAGTAGACAAAAATAACTTTTTTTTGAAAAAAAATTTTTTTTTTAATTTTTTTTTTAAATTTTTTTTTGTGATTTTTTTTTTTTTGAAAAAAATGCTTCCTTTATTTTGACATATTTTGAAAGATCTAAACTTTTTTTCAAGCAATCGTACTGCTTTAACTGCATAAAGACGAAATATCAAACCGCGTAAGCGCCGCGTCGACGTCTAACGCGTAAACTTTGGTACGGAACCCATAAGAATGTAAACCAAAATTACTTATTGTTAAAATCTCTATAAAATATCTGATAATTTGATGTGCATATGTCTAATGATCATTTTTGACCGCCAAATGGCATTTTTTTTTACTTTTTTCATTAGATCTCCGAAACCGCTAGACCTCCTTTATGAAAATATGATCGATTCTTCATCTTGTCAATACAAGTGAAATGTTTTTTGAATTATTAAAATCGGACTCTCCGTTCTCTTAAAAACTGAGTTAACGTTTTCGGCACTTTTTGCCCCCCGTATCTTTCGGAACGGCTAAACCTGACTGCGCCAAAAACTAATCAGCACGTCTCCTTATCAATACAAATCGAATGTTTTTTGAATTATTCAAATCGGTTGATCGGTGTTCCCGAAATCGTCGACGAAAATTTGTATCCGCACATACATACACACACGCACACACACACACACACACACATACATCCATTTTTTCTAAGGTATGCCAAAATATTCAGAAACCTTTGAAACGTCGAGAAATGCATAAATTTTCATTTTCGATTTTTTTTTTTTTGCGATTATTTAACTTGCCCTACGGGAAGTTAATAAAGTATCGTTACAAAGACTTCAAGAGCACATACTTCTAACTGCTTTTCAAGAAAATATAGTTATGAAAACAACCAATAAACCAAAAACATACAATAAAAGTATAAATTTTGATAATAATATTTGACTATTATCAAATAGTATTATACTTACTATATTTGATATGTATTTTTTTAAAAGTGAAGTTTACACGGGGTCATGGGCGAGTACATCCAACATCTAAATAATTTATATAGAAAACAATCTAAAATTCTATCAGCCATCGAATATGAGAATGGAATTATTATTTGAAGAAATAAACTAGCTGTAAGTGGAATTCTGTCTTAAGGCAATTAAGGGATCGTGCCTTAAGGCAAATTGCTGGAACTTCCCGTACCAAAATTTTTTTTTTTAAAACGATTAGATTTTTGAAAAAAATTTACTTTGAAAAAATTTTTTGAGAAACTATATATTGGACAAAAATTACTTTTTTTTGAAAAAAAAAAATTTTTTTTTTTTTTTTTTTTTTTTTAAAAAAATGTTTTATTTTATTTTGACATATTTTGGAAGATCTAAACTTTTTTTCAGAGCAATCGTACTGCTTTAACTGCATAAAGACGAAATATCAAAGCCCGTAAGCGCCGCGTCGCCGTCTAACGCGTAAACATTGGTACGGAACCCATAGGAATGTAAAAAAAATTTATACTTATTGTTAAATCTCTATAAAATATTTGATAATTTGATGTGCATATGTCTAATGATCATTTTTGACCGCCAAATGGCATTTTTTTTCTTTTTTCATTAGATCTCCGAAACCGTTAGACCTGCCTTCATGAAATTTGATCAATTCTTTATCTTGTCAATACAAGTAAAATGTTTTTTGAATTATTCAAATCGGACGCTCCGTTCTCTTAAAAACTGAGTTACCGTTTTCGGCACTTTTTGCCCCGTATCTTTGGAACGGCTAGACCTGCTTTCGCCAAAAACTAATCAGCACGTCTCCTTATTAATACGAATCGAATGTTTTTTGAATTATTCAAATCGGTTGATCCGTGTTCCCGAAATCGTCGACGAAAATTTGTATCCGCACATACATACACACACGCACATACATACATACATACATACATACATACATACATACATACATACACACACACACACACACACACACACACATACATCCATTTTTTCTAAGGTATGCCAAAATGTTCAGAAACCTCTGAAACGTAAAGATATATAAACATTTTCATTTTCGATTTTTTTGCGATTACTATAACTTGCCCTACGGGAAGTTAACTAGTGGTGCATGGCATCGTGCCTCAAGGCAAATTGCTACCGTAATTAAACATTTGTGGAATGAAAATAATCAATAATTGTTTTAAATAATTTCAAATAGATTTTTTATTATAAACACATCTGGAAATTTATAAGTAATTAAATTAGACAACAAACGTATTTTACAAACAACTTAAGTGTATGTATATGAAAAGTTTCTTAATTTTTTTTAATTTGATTTTCTTGATAATTTTGAATTTTTTTTTGAAAATTACGAAATTTTTTGTAAAAGCATTTTTTAAACTAATATATTCGGATGATCCGTTCTCTCAAAATCTGCATGATGATTTTTACACCCTTTGCAAAAACGCCTCGCGGTCGAGACAAACCCAATATTTTTTCAATCATACAAATCGGTTATTCTATACTGTCGAAAACGGCAAGATCATTTGTTATAACCATATAAATGAACTTTCAATTAAAATCTTGGTACGGAACTAATCAAAATTTTTGACCGTCAGGTGGCATTTTTTTAAATTGTTTTTATTTGGAGTCCATAATCGCCGGACCTGTTGTTCCAAAAATTTAAACAGTTCTTCGTTTAGTCAATACAAATAAAGCACATCTCTTTATTAATAGGAATCAAATGCTTCTTTAACCTCCCGTAGAGTAAAAAAATCGAAATATTGTAATCGCAAAAAAATCGAAAATAAAAATATTTATATATCTTTACGTTCCAAAGGTTTGTGAATGTTTTGCCATACCTTAGAAAAATGGATGCATGTGTGTGTGTGTTTGTGTGTCTGTGTGTGTGCGGATACACATTTTCGTCGACGGTTTCGAGAACACCGATCAACCGATTTAAATAATTAAAAAAAACATTTTATTCCTTTTAATAAGGAGACGTGCTGATTAGATTTTGGCAAAGGCAGGTCTAACCGTTTCGAAGATACGGGACAAAAAGTGGCAAAAACGGTAACTCAGTTTTTAAGAGAACGAGGAGTCCGATTTTAATAATTCGAAAAACATTTTACTTGTATTGATAAGATGAAAAACTAATTAAATTTTTGGGAAAGCAGGTCTAGCAGTTTCGGAGATCCAATAAAAAAAGTAAAAAAATGCCATTTACGGTCAAAAATGATCATTAGACATATGCACATCAAACTATCAGTTATTTTATTGAGGTTTTTAATATGTATAAATTTTGTTTACATTTCTAAATGTTCCGTACCATCGTTTTTCCGTTAGATGGCGACGCGGCGCTTAAGCGCTTCGATTTCTGTCTCTATGCTGCTGAAGCTTTGAAAAACAGTTCAAAATTTTCAAAAATTTAATTAAAGAAAACATTTTTTTCAAGAAGTTTTTTTTTCAAAAATTTAAAATTTCTCATAAATCTAATTTTTTCAATGTTTGAAAAAAACTAATCTTTTTTAAAAAAATTAATTTTTGGTACGGAAAGTTTCAGCAATTTGCCTTAAGGCACGATGCCATACAAATTGGTTGACTTGTTTTCCCGAAATTGTGGACAAAAATTGTATCCGCACAAACACAAGCACATAAATCCATTTTTCTAAAGTATGCCAAAATGATCAGAAATCTTTCAAACGTAAAGATATACAAAAATTTTCAGTTTCGATTTTTTTGCGATTACATATCCTACGGGAAGTTAATAATATACAAATTGTATAACATGCTTTCAAAACGTATAAAAAGCATTCAAATTCTATTTACATTTGGAGGTCAAAATGTGAGCCTGAAAAATAAAAGTAATAATAATAAGTCTTAACACTTAGTTTAGGATTAATCAGATACAGAACTCACAAGGTATATAAAAACTGTGTGTTCTTTTAATTGCAAATAAATTTGTTTACAACATCGGTTAAAATTATATATTCAATACAAAATACATCTCTCTACAAAATTAATGTAAACGATGTTTGCTCTCCCATTACTTATGTAAACATGTCATAGAATAATATAAATATAAAAATACTCTGTACTTAAATGTTGCTCGACTTTCGATCGATAATATTTACTTCCACAATTATAAAAATAAAGAAATTGGTTTAAAAATAATGGATTATCGGTAATTGAAAAGATTATATTTGAGCTGACTTTTTCCCCTATCGAGAGAAGATATCTATTTTTCCTCCAAAACATAAATCATAATATGTTTTCATGTGAAAAAGCTCATTCAAATATTACTGCAAGAAATTAAAATACATCATTGCTATTAGAAAAGCTAATTATATTAGGTGTTATATCATCTTCCCCTTTAAAATATACAAATAGGACAACTTTTGCGTTGCCTGCTAAAAATGCGATTTTTGAGAAGATGTTTCTAATTATAATTTATACAATTAGCTGTTTTATATTTCATTTGTTTCTTCGTAGTTCTATATTTAATTTATTTTTTTATTTGTTTCATACATATATTTTGTTATATCTACCAACATCAGTATATCAGAATTATAAGTAAAATATAATAATAAACTAGTGGTGCATGACATCGTGCTCTAAGAAAAATTGCTGCAACTTTCCGAACCAAAAATTAATTTTATTTGAGAATTTTGAAATTTTTGAAAAAAATTAGCTTTACAAAAAAATTGAAAGATGAACCCGTATAAATATATGTTATCTTTGCATTACAATATATTTTACTCTATATATTACAGAGATTTTCTTTCCGTTTTAGTATATTTAGGTAAAAAATAAATTCAAACAATGATATAAAATTATATTTTAATATGTTATGAACCTTGTTTACACAGATTCAAGTGGTAAATGGAGTGATACTGATATCTTGGAGGCAAAAAGTGTTAGAGAAACAAATCGACTATGGAGCAAAACTAGGGCATGTGGTACTTAGTTTAGCAAAAATGGAACTAACGAATTTTTTCCGAAATGTAATGCCTGTCGCTGAATATTTCGATCAGAGTGACATGCTAATGACGGTAAATTATTTTTCAATTACATATTGAATATTATTATAAAATTTATACCTTATATAGTATTATAATATAAATATAGTTTTAATTATAGAACAATGTAATAATGAATGATAATTAATAACGTAAATTGTTAAGTCTACTAGGATAATAATTTTTAGACTGGATTCAGAAAAAAATTCGACCGTGGATCTAAATCCAGTCAAATAGAAGAAACAGAACATAAAATAATTTTTGAAATAAAATTATTTAATTTTTAAAATTATTATAATTGCACCCACTTCTGCAGAATATTTAATTGGATAAACGACGTACATAATAAATATATAATTCTCAGAAAATGAATATATAAGTGGACTGAGAAATATTATGCTATAATAGGCTTTCAGTAGATATTATAGGCTTTTGTATTCCATAAATGCATATTATATTAACTTTTATTTTTGTTTGTAGTATACAACATTTAAACCTCCGTCGGTCGGCGTGGTCTGGCCAGACTTTTTTCGACTTCAATTAAAAAAAAAACTTCTAGTAATCCTATCGACTTGAAATTTCTTCTTTATCTAAATCTAAATTCTTTTTCTAGAATTTCATTAGCTGTCGATCAATGAAAAAATCAGGACTAAAAAAAGTACAGAAGGATAATTATAAGGATATTAACTTTTTTATACTTCGAACGGTCGGAGTGGTCTGTCTATACCACCCATACATTTTGTATGAAATATACGCTTTTTGATATATGTAAACCAGTATTTTGTCTTTTTTCTGGTAATTTCTATTCAAACTGCATTTTATAATGTCGCATTTTTACGACGAGAGTTCCTTGAAAACCTACCAAACTTATTGGTCATCGCAAACATTGAAAATCGGATGAGTAATGCGCACACTATCAACAATTTTTCTACCCGTACTGCGTTCGAAATTTTTTTTAGAAAACCTGTAGTGAAATTATATTTTCAACTTGAATTTTACAGCTCATTTCAAAGGCGACGCACCTCATTTCGTTTTCATTTGAATATCACATTCATTTCGAAAGAGCCCAAAAAGAATAAATATTGTTTTTCATTGATATAAATAAAACAAAACAAAAAAAGCAACGATCTTTTATATTATTTGTTTTTTTATGTAATATAATATAATATATATTTTTTTTATTATAAGCAAGCTCAACACATGCAAAAAATCAAAACTATAAATATTTACTACTAATAATCGTTAATATATAAGACACGAAAAACTCATTTATCCCATATAAATGCATATAAAACGAATGGTGGTCTAGCCAGACTACTCCGACCGTTCGAAGGTGAATAAATATCCGACCGACGGAGGGTTAAAGCCAAGAAATATTTTCAATACTTTCCCATGTAAAATTGCTAAAAACTTTTCACTCACCTCCCAGGTAAATGGCGAACGAAGTCCTGGCGAGGTGTACAAAGACTTCCGCGCGGCTGTTCTGAAAATCTTAGGAGCGCACGAGAATCCTTCGGCCGCTGCCAACGGTATCGTGGGAGTAGGTGCTGACGGCATTCCTGGTGAGATCGTGGGTGTAGAACCGGCGCCCAAGCGCCCCGTGCCCGCGGCGGCCGTCGCTCCAGCTCCCGCAGTCGTCGAATCCGTACCGGCTGCAGCTCATACGGCTGAAACTGCAGTTATAGGCGCACCGCCGCGGAAAAGTCAAGTTGGAAATGCTTTTGTTACCGGAACGGACCGTATGAGAAGTCAGGCTGCGGAAGAAGTAAGTATTCTAAAAGTAATATTTTTATTACAAAAATTTAATTAATTCCTACGATTCAGAAATTATGCTTGTTTCCGGCCAACATCATGTAATAAAAAGCTTTTCTAGTCTGAATTGTTAGAAGAATGACACTAAACTAGATTTTTAACTTCCCGTAGGGTAAGTTATAGTAATCGCAAAAAAATCGAAAATGAAAATTTTTGCATTTCTCGACGTTTCAAAGGTTTCTGAATATTTTGGCATACCTTAGAAAAAATGGATGTATGTGTGTGTGTATGTGTGTGTGCGTGTGTGTGTGTGTGTGCGGATACAAATTTTCGTCGACGATTTTGGGAACATCGACCAACCGATTTAAATAGTTTAAAAAACATCCGATTCGTACTGATAAGGAGACGTGCTGATTAACTTCCCGTAGGGTAAGTTATAGTAATCGCAAAAAAATCGAAAATGAAAATTTTTATATATCTTTACGTTTCAGAGGTTTCTGAATATTTTGGCATACCTTAGAAAAAATGGATGTATGTGTGTGTGTGTGTGTGTGTGTGTGTGTGTGTGCGTGTGTGTATGTATGTGCGGATACAAATTTTCGTCGACGATTTCGGGAACACGGATCAACCGATTTGAATAATTCAAAAAACATTCGATTCGTATTGATAAGAAGACGTGCTGATTAGTTTTTGGCGAAGGCAGGTCTAGCCGTTCCGGAGATACGGGGCAAAAAATGCCGAAAACGTTAACTCAGTTTTTAAGAGAACGGAGCGTCCGATTTTGATAATTCAAAAAACATTTTACTTGTATTGACAAGATGAAGAATTGATCAAATTTTCATAAAGGCAGGTCTAGCGGTTTCGGAGATATAACGAAAAAAGTAAAAAAAAATGCAATTTGGCGGTCAAAAATGATCATTAGACATATGCACATCAAATTTTCAGATATTTTATAGAGATTTTAACAATAAGTATAAATTTTGTTTATTTTCCTATGGGTTCCGTATCAATGTTTACCCGTTAGACAGCGACGCCGCGCTTACGCGCTATCGTCTCTATGCAGACGATAGCTCTGAAAAACAAGTTCAGATCTTCCAAAATATGTCAAAATAAAGAAAACATTTTAAAAAAAAAAAATTTTTTTTTTAAAAAATTTTTTTTTCAAAAAAAAGGAATTTTTTGTCCAATTTATAGTTTCTCAAAAATCTTATTTTTTCGAAGTAAATTTTTTTCAATTTTTCAATTTTAATCGTTTTTTAAAAAAAATAATAATTTTTGGTAAGGGAAGTTCCAGCAATTTGCCTTAAGGCACGATGCCCTAATTGCCTTAAGACAGAATTCCACTTACAGCTAGTTAGTTTTTGGTGGAGGCAGGTCTACAGGGCAAAAAGTACCAAAAACTATAACACGGTTTTTAAGAGAACGGAGCGTCCGATTTTAAAAATGCAAAAAACATTTTACTTGTATTGACAAGATGAAGAATTGATCAAATTTTCATGAAGGCAGGCCTAGCGGTTTTGAAGATCTAATACAAAAAGTAAAAAAAAGCTATCTGGCGGTCAAAAATGATCATTAGACATATGCACATCAAATTATCAGATATTTTATAAAGATTTTAACGATAAGTATGAATTTTGTTTACATTCCTATGGGTTCCGTACTAATGTTCGTCCGTTAGACGGCGACGCGGCGCTTACGCGCTTTGACATTTCGTCTCTATGCAGTTAAAGCAGTACGATTTGAAAAAAAGTTCAGAATTTCCAAAATATGTGACAAAAAAGTAATTTTTTGTCAAATTTAAAGTATCTCAAAAATCGATTTTTTTTTCATCAATGGTAATCTTTTTAAAAAAAATAAGAATTATTGGTACGGGAAGTTCCAGCAATTTGCCTTAAGGCACGATGCCATGCGCCCCACTAGTTTTACAATTTTTTATTTGCATTTATATAAAAGTCATTTCAAGGAAACTTAATACTTAAACACTTTACTTTACTTTACTACTTACATGTGTGTATAGGGCGTGGCACAGAGGTCCAATTTGGTTTTCTGTAATTATGCTGTCTAAGCCAAATGAACTAAATTATAACACATAACATGTATCTAACAAACAACGATCAACAGCGAAATTCCAGTTAATTCCTAATTTGTACATACCATTTGTCACCTGTCCCTTTTATTAGGGTAAAGCGGGGCGCAAAGTCCCAGTTTGACTTTGAGCAATTATATTGTGAAAACCAAACCCTTTACAACACAATATCAAACGAACAAGTTTCTGACTATGTTCAGTGAAACTACCAGCTAATTCATCATTATAACCATAAACAATTTGTAACCTGGTTCTTTTTATCCCATAAGCGGGGTAAATTGATACGTAGAGAACAAACAGGTTTAATGTATTATTTTATTTATGAAGAGATTTCATAAAATAGTAGCTGCATTATTCAACCAATGCAAAAATAAATTTCATGGGTTCATTTTTACAAAGATAACGCTATAAATAACCTTGATCTGGTATTTCGTCATTTACCAGCAAAGTTAGATCAGTCATTTATTTCACTTATCCCTTTAAAACTTTTTTTTTAACTTACTTCACTTCTTTATTTGATATTTTTTCATTTTTTACACCATTGCCAGGTGAAGGTAAAGTTGATCCTTTTTACCCCACTCAGATGAAAGCTTTTATGAGGTTATATAAAAAACTGTTGAATCTAACTTAAAATTAACAATACACCCTATAAAACAATTAAATAACGTAGACTTAAAAATTATATTAAGGTCTCGTAAACTAAGCAACAGCACCCACGACTACAAAAACTAACGACGAAAGAAAATACTTTTGTTATGGATTTTCAAATATTGCTGTTTTTCAGATAGCAACGTCGTAAAAAGCAAGGTGAAGGCTGGTTATACATCATTTTCCTCTACTTTCAAATATTGTTGTTGAAAATTCTTAACTTTACTGGTTTTTGAAATATCGATAGTAAACCTTTTTAAACGCGGACCTTTAAGCCCCACTCTACCCTATATTGGTATATATAAATTAAACACCAATATTTAACTTCCCGTAGGGTAAGTTATAGTAATCGCAAAAAATCGAAAATGAAATTTTTATATATCTTTACGTTTCCAAGGTTTCTGAACATTTTGGCATACCTTAGAAAAAATGGATGTATGTGGTGTGTGTGTGTGTGTGTGTGTGTTATGTGTGGTGTATGTGTTGTGTGTATGTGTGTGTGTATGTATGTATGTGTGTGTATGTATGTGCGGATACAAATTTCGTCGACGATTTCGGGAACACGGATCAACCGATTTGAATAATTCAAAAAACATTCGATTCGTATTGATAAGGAGACGTGCTGATTAGTTTTGGCGAAGGCAGGTCTAGCCGTCCGAAGATACGGGGCAAAAAGTGCCGAAACGGTAACTCAGTTTTTAAGAGAACGGAGCGTCCGATTTGAATAATTCAAAAAACGTTTCACTTGTATTGACAGATGAAGAATCGATAAAATTTTCATGAAGGTAGGTCTAGCGGTTTCGGAGTATGGAGGAAAAAGTAAAAAAATGAGCCATTTGGCGGTCAAAAATGATATTAGACATATGCACATCAAATTATCAGATATTTTATAGAGATTTTAACAATAAGTATACATTTTGTTAACATTATAGGGTTCCGTACCAATGCTTATGCGTTAGACAGCGACGCGGCACTTACGCGCTTTATATTTGTCCCTAGGCAGTTAAAACAGTACGATTGCTTTGAAAAAAGTTCAGATCTTCCACAATATGTTAAAATAAAGAAAATTTTTTTTTCAAAAAAAAAAAAAACAAAAAAAAAATTTAAAAAAAATTTTTTTAAAAAAAAATTTTTTTTCAAAAAAAGTAATTTTTTGACCAATTATAGTTTCTCAAAAATTCTATTTTTTCAAAGTAATTTTTTTTTCAAAAATGTTAATCGTTTTTAAAAAAATAATAATTTTTGGTACCGGAAGTTCCAGCAATTTGCCTTAAGGCACGATGCCTTAATTGCCTTAAGACAGAATTCCACTTACAGCTAGTTGTGTTTTTTGTTTTAACCGTTTTTACCCGGCTGTCCCCTAAGGGAACAGTAAGAGAATATCGGCGGCCCACGGGCTTCATTCGGTCCTTTAAATATATTTTTGCGTTCCGACCAGCATTTCTAAAGTAAAATTTTATTTTTTTTATCAACTTAATAAATACTAAGATCTTTTCTTGGTGCACTAATTTATGAAATTTTGACTTCTTTAAATTAGTGACCAAATTTTGTTAATTAAATAGGTTGCTCATTATCTTTATTTACTATTAGTAATTTTCAATGTATTTTTACCATTTTTTTATTATATAATCTTTTTTTTAAATACTAAATATATAACAATTTAGTATTAAAAAAAGATGTCATTGAAAGATTTAGTATTTAAAAATATGTTAATTCATAAAGCAAAATTTTTATCAAAAAATACAGAGCCATCTAAAAAATTCTATATTACACGTTCATGCAAAATGATAAAAGAAACTGTCCCGGCACTAATTAATTATAACAACACTGAAATCGACCCGATATGCCTTTTGGAATTTGCTTTGGAATTTAACATACTGCAGAAAAAATTTAGATATTATTGCAAATGTATGTTCTTCAATTCACAAATTTATATACATGAGCAACGTATTGTGCGATTTTGAAATGTTGTCATTGAAAAATTATGTCCAAATTTTATTCCACAAAGTTCTTAAAATTTACTTTCTACAAATACTTTAATAATATTTTTTATCCATTTTATGGAAATATTCGATAACGTAATCAACCGAGAAATTCCTAAAACCCATAAAAAGATATTTATTATAGAAACTGTCATCAAATTTAATTCAATAATTCCATTCACGACCTTTTAATATAATTCTATATAATAATCTAACACATTTTTAATATGCAGAGTCTTACTTAATAGTAGTTTAACCAACCTATATTTAGGAAAATTGTTCTTGAGACCGCAAAGCAAATAAAATTATACAGTTTAGTCATAATGCTCGATTCGAAGAAGAAGCGAGGCCCTCATCAAAAGCACGAAAATATCCGTAGGAGCTCTTATTAAGCTTTTAAAGCACGCATTAAAAATAAACAGTTAAAATAATAAGAACGACATTGATATTATGTGAACCCATACAAGGTTTTTTTATACGTGACTAGTTAATTATTAACATAATGTTGTCCAATCGCTATGATACATAATATATGGCCTTATAATGGACTCAGTTGTATGATATTGATTTTTGTAATGAATTATATAAAACATTACGTGTTTATTGTGAAATTATTATTCATTCACATGTGTTATTCTGCTCTATTATTAATTTATAGCGTCTATTTGTTAATTTCGTTTAATAATAAACATTGTATCATTTTAATGTTAATCTCATGATATTTTCATAATTTAATTTTTGTTAGCGGCTTCAATTCAAATAATTTGAATAACAGATTTTGTTTAATTACCGAATAAGACACACAAATAGGGTAGACATAAGTTCTCGTCATCTGAAATGATCTAGAAATTAAGAAAATAAATGGACGAAGACTGAATTTGTGAAAACTTAATTATTAACTTCCCGTAGGGCAAGTTATAGTAATCGCAAAAAAATCGAAAATGAAAATTTGTATATATCTTTACGTTTTAAAACCTTCTGAACATTTTGGCATACCTTATAATTAGAAAAAATTGATGTATGTTTGTGTGTGTGAGTATGTGTGTGTGTGTGTGTGTGCGTGTATGTGTGTGTGCGGATACAAATTTTCGACGACGATTTCGGGAACACGGATGAAGCGATTTGAATAATTCAAAAAACATTCGATTCGTATTGATAAGGAGACGAGCTGATTAGTTTTTAACGAAGCTAGACCTGCCTTCATGAAAATCTGATCAATTCTTCATCTTGTCAATACAAGTAAAATGTTTTTTGAATTATTAAAATCGGACGCCCCGTTCTCTTAAAAACTGAGCTACCATTTTTGGCACTTTTTGCCCCGTATCTTCAGAACGGCTAGACCTGCTTTCGCCAAAAACTAATCAGCACGTCTCCTTATCAATACGAATCTAATGATTTTTGAATTTTTCAAATCGGTTGATCGGTGTTCCCGAAACCGTCGACAAAAATTTGTATCCGCACACACACACATACACACATACACACATGCACATTTCAATTTAACAATTACACCTATCCCCCGTTTTACATGGTATTCGTTTTACACGTTTTCGATCCTACACGGGTTTTGATTTTTTTTAGTTCAATTTATAATTTAGCATTACACAAAATTATGATCGCTAAACTATAATTTTCTTATATCTGCAATAACATTTTCATTATTTTACTGTCAAAATATAGCACTACAAATTGTATGTTATAGTTACAAATTCTTAGTAGTTTATAATGGAAATCTATAGATTAAGATGAGAACTTTCCGTTTTATGATCAAAACTAAATTTAATGTGTGTATAGGCTAGTTTGTTTAAAATATCAAAACAAAAAGCATAATTGTTTTTAAACTTTGTTTTTAATTAGTGTTTATATATAATTAATAGCGGAGATATATTCAATATGAACAAAATCTTTAATTTATAAAAAAAATATAGTTCGACAATGATAAAAGATGAAAATAAATAAACCAAAGAGTAAAAGAAAAGTTATATCTGTACAAACCAATTTTAATTTTTATCTATAAAGAAAATGCTACATTTAATATAGTTTTTATATTTGTTAATAATTAATTTTCTTATAACTCATTGAATATGTTTTATATCAAATATATTCATATTTATTTTTCGTTCAATGTATTAGTTGTTCATTCAAATGTGTATTGTTACAGTTAAAAATTATAGAACGAAATAAAATATCGATTAATCATAGTTATATTAATTGCATACTATAGGTATGTGTGAACATATATATCATAAAAAATATTCTATAAATGAGAATTTACAGCATAAATATTAAAATTGATGAAAAAAAAATATTTTGTAGGCAGAAATATGAAATAATGAGAAATATGTAAGTGCCAAAAATTAAATATTTTTAAAATTTTTGCAAGAAAAAATCAAGTTTATTGCAAATACACATTGTCATAACCAACTACAGCATTCAAAGATGTCAACAGAAAAAAGAGTAGAAAAAATATATTCAGTGGATTTTAATAAAAGCCACAGCAAACCGTGGCCGGGCATGCTAGTATATATATATATATATATATATATATATATGTGTGTGTGTGTGAAACTTTAAATTATAATTAGAAACTTGATATGCAAAAAATCGATAAATTACGACATTTATATTATAGTAAAATGCACTTGACTATTCGTGATTTGAAGTTATAATTTTCATATAATTATTTGGATCATATATTTGTATAAATTATATAAGCATGATTTGAATTTATGTTTTATGCAGGTCATTAAGATGAACGTAGAACGTAGTTGGAAAACGATAAATTTCTTTTTACTCTATTTTTAGCATCATTAATCAAAACTAAATAAAACAAGTACATGTAAAATGGCGTGTTTCAGAAATTTGAGTGCAACTCGCAGTGTATAAAAAAACTATCCTATGAAAATATTACATTAAAACGAGAAATAAATTTTTTTGTGCACTTGTGCACGCACAATATTTTAATATTTTTCTACTGCTTGTGTAATAAGTTGTAAATGGCAACATACAGTTGTTCGTATGATAAGAAATCCTTACCTAAATCTAAACCACACAAATCCAAAGATTGATCTTTGGCTTTATTGATCGTGATTGCGAATTCTAATCAAATTGAAAAATGCAATCTTAAAAATTGAAATGTTATATACGCCAGGATTATCTGTATTCGAGGGAAGAGGCCATATCCACCTTTCAAAGACTCCTTTGCTACCACTAATTGTAAGGTTTTTTATTCATTTTGTAACAGCAGTTCGCATGCCGTTGCAGTTTTCTATAATTAATATTCTGTGAGAGAATATTTGGAACACATATTTTCAATTTTAATATGTGTGATGGCCATGTGGTAGCATCCCTGGCAGATGAAATGAGTTTAGAAATACCGTTGTATACTTAAAATCTTCTGCGTGCAATGCCTATGCATCCCGAAGTGGTTCTATAAAACTCTCAGTGGTATAAAAAAAAATGTTGTTTTTGTCCATTTGTCATATAAAATGACAATATAAGGTCTAATAACGATTTGGTAAAAAGCGCAGATCGATCACGCATCATACAAAATTACGTTGACTGAAGTGAATATTTAATTATTATCTATTGAATAATAATAAGAATTACTAAAATTTCTATTTTGAATTACTAAAATCCGTTCTCTTAAAAACTGAGTTACCGTTTTTGGCACTTTTTGCCCTGTATCTTCGAAACGGCTAGACCTGCCTATGCCAAAAACTAATCAGCACGTGTCCTTATTAATAGGAATCGAATGCTTTCTGAATAATTGAAATCGGTTGAACCGTGTTTCCAAAATCGTCGACGAAAATTTGTATCCGCACACACACACACACACATACATTCATTTTTTCTAAGGTATGCCAAAATGTTCAAAAACCTCTGAAACATAAAGAAATATAAAAATTTCATCTTGGATTTTTTTGCCATTACTATAACTTGCACTACGGGAAGTTAATTATATATTTACTGCGCATCTTTCGTATAAAATATAAGGCCTATTACGATTTTGTAAAAAGTCAAAAGAGCGTTTTTGCGGTCATTGATATGTGACTGATGCAAAATGTATATAACAACAATTTTTAATATATTATGTTAAAATTTCAGCTAAATCGGTGTACTTTTACCAAACACCAATCAACATAACATTTTTATATACGTAGATATAGAAATAATCAGAAATGATTATATACCTGCATTGATAGTACAATATTAACTCCAGTTTAATTTGCAGGATGCTGCAATGCCTTTGTCAAATCTAATTAAGAATGGAAATTCGAATATCGATGGGGTTCCACCTGTGTTATGGATTATTGGAGGGCCCGGTAGTAACAAAGCAGCCTTATCACAATTAGTTCTGCAACAAATGCCAGGATGGGTTCATATAAGGTAAATCATGAAAATTGTCTATTCCTAAAATATTAATATAACAGAAACACGATCTCACAAGTTAAATTTATGCGCCCACATGCCGAAATTTGAATAACTGAACTTACTACTGAACTAAAGTTAGTACTACTAAATAATACATACCTGATGTATATGTATTGTTAAATTTAATTAGATATTTTTTAAATAAAATATTTATGCACATGCTTTGTTGCTTCATTCGGTTTGCAATGAAAAAAAAATATTAATAAATAAAATTATATATTAATAAATATTTTCGTAATAAATTGATTCTGCAATTATTTTTTATTGTCTTTCAATAAACGCCTAATATTTGACAATAGTCAATAATATGTACAGTTTCATCACACATTTTATTATCGAGATTATAGATTATCTTTAGCCTTAGCCCACTATTAAAATTTAGATTCGCTTGATTATTTATCTTTGTCATCAGTTTGTATTAAATAAACATGCATAAATACAAAACAATACATAACATGCATAAATATCAATGCATCAATAAAGAAACATGCCTAAGTACATATCAATAAATATGACAATATTAGCAGCAACATGCAAAAAAAAATTAAGTTTTACTCTAAAAAAGAAATTCAGATTATTTTTAATTGAAAAGAATGCATAGGTAATTTTAAAGTTCGCAGGTAAATTAAACTTTACCATGTTACTTTTATTTTTTATTTTAAAGTCAATAGATGAACATATTAATCATTAAATATGGATGGATTAACCATTGGGTTACCATCTAAAAAATACACAATGTAAGGAGAAGTTTTAGCTCAACAATCATTAATTTAGGTTCTGATTACTGTTAACATATAAGAAATAAAATGAGCTCGTAGCATTCATGCGGGTTTAAAAAGCATACAGCATGCAATCATGATATTAACATTAATTACTATTATGGCATGATCTTATTTTAATTAATAGAAAATATAAAATTGTTACATAAATTTCATGTTTTTTTTTTCAATAAAATTTCTTCAAATATATCGTACTTTTAGTGTTGGAACATTATTACGAGCGATGGCAGCTTCAGAGCCTCGGCCGCTGACCGAAGCTCATCGGGTTAAGACTTCCTTGGTTGCAGGCGATCTCGCCGCCACCGAAACTGTCATGACATTGCTCAAAAGACACTTGCAAGCTGCTAAAGGTGCAACTGGTGCACTGATCGATGGTTTCCCACGAGATCTTCAACAAGCCAAAGAATTTGAGGAAACAGTAAGTTAAGAAACATTACTCCTACATTAATTTTATTACATCTGTTTTGCAACCACAAGTCCATGTATTGTGGTATGTTGTGTGATGAGTGGAACTTTCTGTTTCTCGTGGTTACTCCACCTGGTTCTCTTGGACAGCAATAGCTGCTATTTACCATACTTGGTATCGAGATGCCCAATTTAAGAGATTATCTAAGCATTTATAATTTGCTCATCATCAATTTACTTGTAGGATTTAGTAGTTAAACGAATGAAACAGAATTCACTTTTAAACAAATAGTATTGAATAATAAACAATATTTCTGTGATTGGTTGACGTGATTTTTATTGCGTTTAGATATGCTCCGCACTTAGTCTAAATAACGTTAATAATTACGTATATAAATCATAGAAAGCAGAATATATATACCCGATTCCCCTCGTACAAATAAATCTAAGACAACTTAAATAATTATATATTAGAGGGAAGTACCCTAGTGTCGGACACTTAAGGTTATTTAAAAATAAATCAAAAAATATTTTACGAAATGTTTATTAAATTATGATTTATGTTAGATAACAAAGTTAGAAATCAAACTAAATTAACAAAACCGCAATCTTTGCTAAAAAATAATTAATACTATCAATCAAACTTTGTTATCAAAAAATATAATTTTAAACAGTGGCACCTAGTACCGGACATTTCAAAATAACCTGCATTGATCACATATGTAGTCATCTCCACACTCTAGAATGTCTGCACATGTGTCTTTGACGAATATTCTTAGATATTGCAAAAAAAAGTAACTATTCATCCACCCTTTTGGCTGAACCACACCGATGCTCTCAGCTGGTGCATTCACCATAAGCTTTATGTAGTGACCGTTAGCACTCATACAGAACAAAATTAAATAATTGGAATAAATTACGTAAATTCTCACAAGAAATTTAATATGTTTACTGTCCGGCACTAAGGGACGACTTAGTGTCCGGTTTTAAGGGACAGACATTTTTGTTCATTCGGTGGCACTTACTAAAATTGGTTAAAAGATCTAATAATATTCTACCATTTTACGGATAACAATCAAGTACAACTTTTATCTTTGCATACCACTCAAATGTAAATGCATAATTATGCTAGAATTACTTCTATTGATATTTAGGTGACGCCGTGATTTTGCGCCTAAAACAGAAAAGGGTTACTTTCGCCATGACCGTGTGCGTCACAGGCGGGCTTGGCGCGTGATCCTGTACCTGTGTGCCCCCCATGCCCCTTTCACTTGTATTTTGAAATTAAAAGATTTATACTTAACTTACGCTTAAATAATGCTTGTTAAATAGAGTGTCGGGTGCTTGATGCCGTCCGGGGTTACGGGACTTCCCCCTATTCTGTTTTATATGGTAGATATGTCCTAGAAAAAATATGTAAACGAATTCATACAAAAATGTTTTGATATTTAAAATTGTATTTATATAACTTCTTTAGCCGTCTTAAATATAATAAAATTATGCAATATCTAAATTGATTTTAATCTACAACACGTAAGAATTTGATACATGTTTAGACCTAATCTTAATATAAAAATCATTGCTTTTAATAGTTCAAACAAAGGCCGCACATGGTTTTGTTGGATTGCTCTAAACTTCAATTAGGCCGCGGACGACCCGACGACACGGTCTCAGCCTTCAGAAGAAGACTTGAAACTTTCCGTGAAAGATCTTTGCCCATGTTGAAGGCTCTTGATGCAGAAGGGAGATTAACTATAGTAAGTGAATTTGAAATGAAATATACTTTATGAATCTTGTGGAAAAACTGTGTTTTACATGTGAATTGAAAATTAAATCAAGCTATAATGAACACTTTTGATTCTGTCATTCTTTTATATTGTAAAAATACGTTTTCGCTATTTTGCTAAAATTTGTCACCTGATCTTTTTCACCTCAAGGTTAGGAAAAAAGATATAATCATGGGATAAAAATTGTGACTATTATATATTTAATTCAAAAAGGTTTTACGAAAAAATAGAAACATTATCTAATCAATGCCATGCAATTTAATTATAAGGTGAAACAACAAAATTAAAAACTGTAATTCGAATATATATTAATAAACATAACAAATGGAAATTTTAATAAACTCTTGCTAATATCATAAATCTTGCTTTGGTAGGTATTTCTGTTTAATTTTTCATACTCATTTTTTAAAACATTTATTACAAATAAGGTGAATACATATTTTATGGGCACATTTTTTATAAAGATCGCACTGCAGGCAATTAGGGTTTATACAAAAACCGACATTTCAGAAAACCGGTTTTTGAATTTCAATGTTACCAAAAAACCGGTTTTAGCCGGTTTTCGAATTTTATCTAGAAAATAAATTTTTGCTCGAATATTCTGTAATTTATTCGCCAATTTAGGACGATTTATAGCAGAATTTGACTGAATTTATTTATTGTTCAATTTTATGGATAGTAAACAAAATTATTTTAATTTTAATTGATAGAACTAAAAAATAATAGTTTATCTTGATTAAATAAACTTTGAAAATAATTATTCGTTATTCATGCAAAATTTTCACATATACGAATGAAAATATTTCTATGATAACGAAAGGAAAGTTTTTGAATAAATAAAAATAATACTTTTTTAAATAAAAAACATTCATTAATTTAAAAAAAAACAAAAATAGATACATATTGATACATACTTGCTAATATCAATTTTAGTTTCAAAAACAATTAAGCTAAATTCGCGTATTTTCTATTCCGAGCAATTTTAATTAATTAATCTTAAACATTCTAATTATTTTTTTGTTTAATAAAATATGATTTCAAAAAACTGAGAACGTCTATCAAATTGTTACATAGACGTATTCTTTGTTTACTCACAAAATTTCCTAAAATTGTTAATTGCTTAATTGCTTAATTGTTTTTAAAGCCTGATATAATAGTTCTAAGTTTTTTGTTCTTTTATTTTTATTTGTGGCTTCTGGGGCTAAAAATTCTTTTCTTTTAAAATTTGAGTAGAGGAAGTTACTTCTTCAAGAAGAAGTCACACTGATTTAAATTAATATATACACTGGTATAAAAATCTAGAATTTATACATTAGACAAAATATAACACAAAACTTTTCTGCGAACCATTGCAGCTATATTTGTCATTTTCCATTTATACAGTAAAAACCGACTTTTTTTCACTAAAAAAGCGGTTTTCGAATTCCATAATTTTCGTAAAAGTCTAAGAAAACCGACATACCTTACAGGCAACTTTTGTATGAAACTTTGTCAGAAGAATTCATTATCGATGTTGTAATAACTTTTAAAATTTGATTTATCTCTTGCAAAATTGCACTTTTTAACTTATCTCACTATTTTCATTACCATTTCCCTATTTTTTATATCTTCAGTTTACATGGTTCTTCTTACCTCAACCAAATGTGAACTATTATAGAGGTTACATAAAAAAGTATTTATCTCATTTAAAAATAACTACACACCTTATAAAATCGTTCAACAACGTATACTTAAAAATTATATTTAGGTAACAAAAACACCAAACAAAAACTCAAAACTAAAAAAAAAGATTGCATTACTCGTCTTTGACTTAAACAAACATGCATTTTTTAATGTTACTCATTTACTACGATCATTTATACCAGGTTGATGGCGATACAGACACCCGACCCGTCCGCGACGAGTTTGCCAAGTCAGTTGCCAAAGTTGCCGGTCCGCTTGCATCGGGGGCTGCGAGTAATGTTCCCATGAACGGCCCGACTGGAGTACGGCAGGCGCTAGCCAGGAACGACGCAGCCGTCCTGCATGATTTGGAAGAGGCGCCCCGGAACCGTACCCACGGTCAGCGAACTTATTAGTAGAAAACAAGAACAAACTAATTTGCCAAATGGAGGACTACCTAATGGACACATAGGCGCCGGCAAACAAAACGTGGTGACCAAAAACTAATTTGATCAAACGGGACCAGTA